>NW_024582420.1:973694-1039338 GCF_018398535.1 Haplochromis burtoni
TCCCACAACAATGATAGTGACATTTCCTGAAAGCCAGCACAAATACCTACATTTTGATGTATAATTTTTGGAAGTTGAGTGAAAATTGAGCAAGTAGCAAGAAGTTGTTCGGACATGAAGAGAAGACTGCAAAACCTTCAGTGGCACACTGGAAGCCAAGAGCATAGCAACCATAACAACGCATGTATTTTGTGGAAAATCACAATTTTGCAACTCAAAACTTTAAGAGGGATAAAAGTAAAGCGGTAAAAGATTTGAAAAAGCTGATTTATACCTGAATAGCCCAATAATTTGAGAACATTTTAAAGTTTGAATGGTTGTTCTACGTGAAAATATGAGGAAGTAGTTAAGTTTCAAAAACAAGAAAATTTTAGCAGAATTGCAGAAGTTTCCCATTCATTTCAAATTAAAGGAAAAAAGCTTAATATTTTAAAAAGTATAATAGTGAAAAATACCAAAAGATATAGCCATCATTAGCAGAAATAACAGAATAGTTTAAAATTTGAATGGTGAAAATAGCACAAAAATTGTGGAAGTAGATCCACGGCGAAAAGTGTACGGAAACACCAAGAAGGAACTCAATAGTGTGGATGCTTAAAGCATCCACACAATTATTTTTTCCAACCTGCTCCTGTGTCCTGGCCCAAGATGAGCTACACAGGTTTCATGCTTATTATACAATGAGCTAGCACCACCTGCTTTTACCCAAATATTGCTCACTTTCATGCAGTTTTTTAATGTTTTTAAAAGGACGGGCATTTTTCAACAGAAGTGCATGCATGGAAGTGTTTTTGTGTGTGTTTATTTTAATAATAGATGGTAGTACTGACCTTATGCAGTGTGAGGCCTTGTACAACCACTCCTTTAGAACTGTCCTCCCTGACTGCAAGAGGTCCTGCATTAGCCAACAAATCTCTGATCTGTTCATTGTAAACCTGTGAACACGTGCAAATACAACAAAACACTATGAAACCACACAAAGACAAAAATGTATGGTCAGGTAAAAGCTTGCAGACACAATGATACTGCAAGGTGTAAAAATCATGAATGCGCACCTGCTGCGATACCTTTACATACAAGCAGTGTAGGTTGAGAACACATTTTACAACTTAAAGTCTTCTGTACAAGTCTGACTATCCAGACTTGACACAGTGATGTTGCACAAACAAACAACGTAAGAAACAACATTCCATAAACAACAAGGAGAATAAAGCAAAGCAAAAATAAAGGTAAAAATAAAGAATCCAATACTCACTTCAAGATATGAAAATGCAACTGCAAACTCCTTCTCCTCCTTGGCGTCATCCATGCGTTTGAAGAGCTCTTTCATTGTGCGGTACATGACCCCAGGGTCATTTTGTGAACCTAACATGGTATGTGTCTTGCCTGCTCCGGTAGCACCATAGGCAAACACTGCAAGTGAAAAAGTAATTAAGAGTTACAGAAAACTCTACAAAAACAGTTTCAGCATAAAGCTTGCTTAGAAAAGAGCATAACCAAACATGTAATGTGAAAAACTTGGAATGTGAGCAATGGAAGTATCAAGTATATCCAAAAGGAGGACTGAACTTACACTATTTAAAAGTCTCAAGCCAGCCTCCAATGTTTAAAATTTTTCTTCCAAGGAAGAAATTTTGTAATTGTTTTTTTATATGTTCTTGAGCAAACACAGTTTTTCTCTGGACATTCACTGCTTTTTCGTTTATTTTTGGTCCAGTCCTTCCAGCTGACAATTTTCCAAGGAATGTTTTTTTTGTTGTTGTTGTTGTTAACCCACTTAATATATAGGACTATTATAGGACTCATTCATAAAAAGAGCACCTAACCCAAGGGATGAAACAGTGTTTTCTCAACACATAAGAGAGAACTTTGCACAGTTATAGATGGCATCTTTAGGCACTTTGTCATTTTGACAACACTGAGCATGTACAACCATCTGTAAAACACATTGGAGGCTGTCTCATGGTTTGGGGCTGCATTTCAGCCAGTGGTGCCGGGGATCTTGTTAAAAGTGATGGAATTATGAATGCAGAAAAGTACCATCAAATTTCAACCTACTATGCAAAACCACCTGGAAAGCATTCCATTGGCAACAGCTTCATTTTTCAGCATGACAATAATCTCAAGCCTACAGTCAATTCAGTAAAAGTATACCTGGATCTAAAAACACACAATGGAACACGATCAGTCATGGATTGGCCTCCCCAGAGTCTGGACCTTAACATTATTAAAGCAGTGTAGGATCCCCTTGACGGGGATTGATCTACCAACATCTAAAGAATGTGTTTTGAGAAGCCTGGAGAACTATTCCTGAAGACCACTTTTACTTGGTATACTGTTTTTTTTTTATAAATATTTACAGATGCTTCGATAAATCACTGCAAATATTTCCCATTATATTAGCAAAGCATAAGGGAATGAGAGGTGGTTTAAGACTTATGCACAGTACAGAACTATACAAAGTAATACTTTCTCAAACTTTAAATTCACATTAGAGAAATAAATACAATTCTTTCTTTTTTTTTTTTGGCTTAGTCAATTGCACCAAAATATATGGTAAAGAATAACACTCTGCACTCCATTTATCCAGCCCTGGAATAAAATCGTATCTTTGAAGGTCTATCCCCTTCACAGCAGTGAGGGTAATTTGTCGCTGCAGACAGATAAATAACTAGCACACTACAGAACGAGTTAATCAGCTCCACATCTTTTTATAATTGGCAGACATCATGACTAATTCAGACAGACTGTAGCTGCAGCTTGTACTCATTAATTTGTCACCTGTACAGTTGAATCCATTCATCACCCCATCCAGCACTCCTTTAGTGGTGTTCTCAAAAATGTCGACTTGTGTAGCATTCTCGTCGAAGACTAGGTCAAAAACAAACTTCAGGTCTTTGTTAGCCTTCTTATTGATGTTTCTGTTTCGTACTCTTTGTGACCCAAAGCACGACAAGTCCTCTTCTTTGGGGTCAAATATGAGCATGTGGTTATCGACGACCTGGACCACATTTCGACAGTTTTCGTGCTTTTCACTGTCATTGGCCGGCCTCACTCGAACAACAACCTTTACATGGCTGCACACATCACTCGCCATCTTGGTTTCCCTGCAAGGAATGAAGCATTACAAAACAAGACAACAAACAAATAAAATGTTAACTGGATTTCACAATCTTGAAAATATGCTGATAAAATTCAAACATGGTCTGAGGACTTAGAAGGCAGAGTTGAACTTGTTTTATGGTAAGCGAACAGCCTAAAAGTGTTTTCATACAGAATGCCACAGGAATGAGTCCTAAAAACTGGAAACATTTTAGCTTTTTTGAACTTCCAGTTCCATCGTCTCAAAGTGCAGACTAAGGTCAGGTCTCACTGTAATTTATAATATTTCTTGTCTGTTAACTACCAGACAAGCAATATGCACTCTGTGTAGAGCAAGGTTTCAACATTTGAAATCAGAGCAAGTCAAAGCTGTGCAAAGCTTGTGGTCAGAGGTCTACATACACTCATCATGACTGTTCTTTTTCTAGAGTGAAATGATTGTACAGGACACATCTTTACCTACTTTAAAAAAAACAAGAATTGGGTGCACATGTTTGAATTTATTTGGGATTTATTTGAATCCAAACAGGGTCAAACATATACATACAGGTTCAAATATATAAATACACCCCCACACTAATATTTGGTAAAATGTCCCTTAGTAAGTTGCACCTCAGATGATTTTGGTAGCCATCAACAAGCTTCTGGCATAATTTTGGCTCAATATTTGATCAATCTTCTAGGCAGAAATGGCTTTGGGTAGGTAATTCCACAAGCTTACTGTTTAGTGCTTTATCCATTCCAAAAGCAGTTTTTATGTGTGCTTGGGCTCAGTGTCCTGCTGGAACACCCAACTGTGACCATATTTCAACCATCTAACTGTTTATTTGAGATAAAGTTAAAGAATTTGGAGGTTGTCCTTGTTCTTCATTATTCTCTCCACTTTGTGTAATGTACCAGTATCACTATGAGTGAAAAAAGCCCCAGAGCATGTTGCTACCATTACCATGCTTGACGGTTGGTACAGTGTTTTTAGGATTTATTACCATGACATGAAATTACCATGGCATTCATGCACATGATGAGTCTATCTAAACCTCTGACCACAACTGTACATAAGGATACTGAAACTTTCACAAAACTAATAACAATAATCTTTAAATAAAAAAATAATACAACAAAAACCTACACTTGTGTTTTAAACGTTTTGGGTTAGGGACTGATACTCATGGACATTTTTCAGTGACATTAAAAAATAATAATAATGATATATACCTATCTATATATATCTATCTATCTATATATCTCTCTCATTCATATATATATATATTGGTAATCGGAGCACTAGGTGCGGTGACTCCCAAGCTAGGCGAGTGGCTCCAGCAGATCGCGGGAACAACATCGGAGATCTCTGTCCAGAAGAGCGCAGTTCTGGGAACAGCTAAGATACTGCGCAGGACCCCGAGGTTGAAGGACAAACCGCCCGCAGGGGCGTGCTGGGTGTTATATATCTATCATCTATCTATCTCTCTATATATATATATATCTATATATATATATATATATATATATATCTCTCTATATATCTCTCTCTCTATATATATATCTCTATATATATATATATCTCTCTCTCTCTATATATATATATATATCTCTCTATATATATATATATATATATATCTCTCTCTCTCTATATATATATCTCTCTCTATATATATATATATATATATATCTCTCTATATATATATATATCTCTCTCTCTATATATATATATATATATATATCTCTCTCTCTCTATATATATATATATATCTCTCTCTCTCTATATATATATATATCTCTCTCTCTCTATATATATATATATATCTCTCTCTCTCTCTATATATATATATATATCTCTCTCTCTCTCTATATATATATATATATCTCTATCTCTCTCTCTATATATATCTCTCTCTTCTCTCTCTCTCTCTATCTCTCTCTCTCTTCTCTCTTATATATATATATATCTCTCTATATATATCTCTCTCTCTATATATATATATATATATATATCTCTCTCTCTCTATATATATATATATCTCTCTCTCTCTCTCTATATATCTCTCTCTCTCTCTCTCTCTCTCTCTCTCTCTCTATATATATATAGATATAGATGATATATATAGATATATATATATATATATATATATATATATATATATATATATATATATATATATATATATATCTATATATATATATATATATCTCTCTCTCTCTCTCTATATATATATATCTCTCTATATATATATATCTATATATTATATATCTATATCTCTCTATATATATATATATATATATCATTCTAAATCATATATATATATCTATATCTATCTATATATATCATCTATCTATCTATCATATATTATTATCATCTATATATGATATCTATATTCTATATATTTTTTATATCTATATCATATCATCTATTCTATATCTATATCTATATTATATCTATCATATATCATCTATATCTATATCATCTATCATATATCTATATATACTATATATATCTATATATCTATCTATATCTATATATATACATATATATATATATTATCTATATATCACTAGTATATCTATATATATATATATATATATATATATCATAGTTATATATCTATATATTATATTATAATTATCTATCTATATCTATCTATCTATCTATATCTATATCTATATATCTATATATCTATCTATATCTATATATATCTATATATATATATATATCTATATATATATATATATATATATATATATCTATATATATATATATATATATATATATATATTATATTATGAGAGTGCAGTACTTCAGCCATTCTTCAAAAGTTATTATAAGCATAATATAATCAAATGCTGTCTAACATGTATTAACACGCAATTTTCAGGTACAGCTAGCTCAGTACTATTAAATGGAATAAACAGTCGAAGTCGAGCACACGTTACAATGTGATGACAATCCTGCCAACGTAAATACAGCAGGACTGGCCAGCCCCTGCCATCTAGCTAGCTGTAGTACAGTCACTAACAGTAAGATGGCTTTGATTACTTCGTCTCCGATGCAATCTTCGGTCTTACCTTTTGTTAGTAACGACTATCGTCCATATCCCTACTAAGGCGACACTTTCAGATCAAACGCTCGGTTTAAAAGTAGCTCGAATTAAGTGAATAAACTCGCTAACCTTGTCGCTAGCACAACCGCCGCCAATATTTTCAAAAAAGCTGTCGTCTTCCTCTGTGGCATCTGATAGGTCGAGAGGGGCGCGTCACTAGGCGGGCCGTGGTGACGCACAGCGCACGCTGCGGAAGGTGGAGCTACTCCGTGATGTGCTACGGTAAGCTACTGCCGCTTTCTGTGCATAAGCACGGTTGTCTGGCTCAACATTTGTGAAACTTGATTAAATGGACCTGACTACACCGTCGGGTCCTTTTCAGTATATTTTATTGACAGTCTCTGTAGGTATGAAGCGCGGTCATCCAACATGGTGGCATAGCAACGGTATCCTCTGCATCGCTTTATTTAGATGTAACATGTCCAGCCTCTGCTGATATCATAGCCTGTATACACGTATTACAGAGCATTAGGGTGGGCTAAACATTCAAAATTTAATAGATAATAGCTTTACAGTCATGGCCACGTCAAACACGTGCATGCCTTTTTGTATCTGCTCCATGTTCAGGCGTTTTTAGCTAGGTAGATAGCTAACCTTTACACCAAAATACTGTTTTTGTGTGGGGAGTTGCTACTAAATATCACCATAAGTGATGGCACATGTTTGTTTAAGGGAACTGCTAACCTCTAACAACCTACAGATAAGTTAGTACGACCTTCCTACTCCTAGCTTGAAGGATAGCAGCTAACGTTTAGTAAACAGCAAGAAGAGGTAGGTAGGTGTGTGTGTGTGTGTGGGGGGGGGTTCATGAGAAAAAAGGACCTACTTATTAAACTACACAATAATATCCGCATCAGTCTTTCCCTACAATACAACTCTTATTGTAGTTGTAGGCTATAAAATACAAAATAATCACAGGCATCTGAGGACAGACAGACAATAGTGAGGTGTGTGATAGGAATGACAGATGGGTTCAAGGTGGGGGTGGGATTACATCAGGGATCAACTCTAAGCCCCTTTTTGTTTGCAGTGGTGATGGACAGATTGACAGATGAGGTCAGGCAGTAGTCTCCATGGCCTATGATGTTTGCAGATGACACTGTGATCTATGGTAAGAGTAGGGAACAGGTGGAAGAGAGCCTGGAGAGGTGGAGGTATGGTCTAGAGAAAAGAGGAATGAAAGTCAGGTGAAGCAAGACAGATTACGTGTGTGAATGAGAGGGAAACAGGTGTAACAGTGAAGCAGCAAGGGACAGAGTTAGTGAAGATAGATGAGTTTCAATACCTGGGTCAGCAAATCAAGGCAATAGAAAGTGCACAAGAGAGGTGAAGAATAGAGTCCCGGCAGGCAAGTGTCAGCAGAGCAAATGGCCTACCACCTACATAAAAAGGGCAAAAACTGTAAATAGAAACTATTGAGATAACTTCATGTCTTATGGCTGAAGCTGAAATGGGGACGTCATTTGCCTGGAGGAGTTTACTCGTGCTAACATGGTGTCATGTAGTTTAGATACCTGCTAATGAAGCTCATTGCAATAATAATAATAATAATAATAATAACAATAATAGGTGTTTTCCTAGGTCCACAAGATAAAAAAGCGCCGTCAATTGACAATAAAAAGAAATATTGCTGTGAGATGGAATACAGGTTTTTCACACACATGAATTCACATGTGTCTGAACCACTGCTGTAAAGTATGTATAGACGTGTATAGAATGCTTCACAATATTACTGCAATCATGAACTGAGAATCATGGCCACATCTTTAAATATATTCAAAATGAAGCGTGTTATTGGAAAGGTTTAGTCAGTCAACAGTTTTTGCATCTGCCTTGAATTTGGAACCGTAATGTTTTCCTCTTCCAAGTAACGTAAGATAGCTTTTAATTCATAGTTTTGTATTGTTCCTGTTCCCACCTGATTGGTCTCAGTGCAGCTGTTAAACTGGATAAACCCCGGCGGAGTATACGATAAGCTTCTCCAGAGCACAGCTTCATGATGATGGAGTGTCAACTTTAAAATAGTACTACACACCAAGTTCCTCTTGATTAGCTTAACCTTCCATCTTTCTTCTCATCATGTAACTTTGCTAATTTACTTCTCCACAGATCACATCATCATGATTTTCCACATGACTGTTCGCTCTTACCCAATGATGCGAAAAACACATCTGGCTGCGCGGAGAGCATGGAGAAGGCTAAGGCCGAGATTGAACTCCTGTTTCGTTGGTGCATCTTCTGGTCCAGGTCACGAGGACAGATCCGAAGACCCGTCTGCTGTTTCAGCTGAAAAGCCTCCTCACACGCCTGTCATGTTGAAAGAGGTGCTTCAATACTTAGACATTCAACCAGCTCAGGTACAATTTTTGGTGTCCTTAATAAAGTTCATGTCTGTTTGTTTAACCATTCTTTTAGAAATATGTCAAATATTCATTCGGACAAAATGAGGGCTTTAGGCGGGCATTCAGGTAGCAGTGGGTTGACTTTTTACTTGTGTTTATTAACATTATTTCCAATTGAACCTTTTTACCTGGTGTATTTCCATATTAAAAAGGCCCTGGAATGTGCTCAGACTGTAGGCAAATCTGACGCAGGACTAAATTGAATCTCCAGACTGACTGCCGACAATATTTGCAAGTGATTAGATCATATTTGTGTTTTCAGGGATTGTTATCCGGTCTGCCTCGGTTGCTGTGGTAATAGCATAGGCATGCAAACTCATACTGAGAGGTGTTTCTCATGTCCCCAAATTTTGATTTTCTTATGTGTGTCAGAGCTTTTGAAAGCAAGTTATTGCCAGGCTGTTGCGTGCATTGTGTCGGCTACTGAGGTTTACAAAAAGGTCTCTTCTCATTGTGATTTGAGGATTGAAATGACCTGTTTCCTGATTAACCATCCTCTTCACAAAGGTGTTTGTTGCTAAGGTAAAATTCTGTTCACACACTACATAACAACTTGTTGTTATAAAGGCATTCATGAGTTGGACAGGGTGGCAGTATCTTGGCTTTCACTTAATGTATGTACTACCAGGACAGATGGGCATGAGTCAAAAGCCTTCTGGCGTGGCAGGCAGGAAAGGAGGGAAAAGTAATGGCCCCCTCCACCCCTCAGATAATGCATGGTCAAGGCAGGTGGGGGCCATGGGTCAACAACTTAGTCAGGAATTGCGCCACTGTAAGTCTGTTGGCAGGACACAGGGTGCTGCATCGCTCCTGCCTGAACTTTAGCACCTCTAAACTCCTCCGCTACCCGCCCATGTGCCAACTGTCCCAAGACAGCTTGCCAATCAGATGCTATTAAAAACAGTTTGATAGATTTTATTTTTTTTTGTACAGTATGTGCTGTAGACCTCACTTGGTGTGACGTTCTGTGGAAATGATGTGTGATTACCTTCAGAAGTCTTTCTTTAGTGTTCCTTCACTGCAGATGTTTGTTCTTTCATGTGAGAACATAGTGTTACAAATGAACTTGGTCTTTATCTACAGCAATGTTACAACCTTATCGTGGTGCTGACTCATAGTCATTCGTATTCATATATCTACAGGGCTAAATATAACTGCATAACTACAAAAATATAACTATAACTTGTCAGGGAATCAAGTGTGAATTCTGACATGGCTCTGACAGAGCTGCCATTTAAGTGCTTAAATTTGTAGTGGGCGTGTGGTGTTGTCAGTAACAGATCAGTTGCTTTGAGGAGGAAAACCTGCCCTTAATTGCAGACAAATGTCCAAATGATTAAAGATTAAATGGGCTTTATAAAAATAATCACTAATATGTAATTGCTCTTGTTGGCTGAAGAAGAGTTTGTATGAATGGAGGACTTACACGATGATGGGTGTCAGAGCAAATACTGCAGTTAAACTGAAGTGTGTAAATGGAGGCTTTCAGTGCCCTGCTGCCTCCCACACAGGACGTCTGGCTGTAAATCTGTATGCAGGTATCTAATTTGCAGTGGTAGCCTGCGCTCTATTTTCTCAGTTTTACAAATGGCCATCATGCTTGTTGGGTCTTGATTGATAGTTTGTCATATTTCTTGTCTGAAATTGTATCCTTGCTTAATGAAGAACACTCTATCTCACCATGAATTGCCTTCAAAGCCCCATATGATGGCTTTTCTTCCTTGGTTGATGCAGGTCTGTGTGAAACAGCTTGCTGGGACAGGACTAGACCTAAGGTGATATTTTCTTTTCTCTGCCTTTTTAACTATTTTGTTATAGGGATATTTAAATTGGTGTGTCAGGCCTCCACTTTGATATAGACTGAAATATCTCAGTAGATAGATTATTTGTGTACACTAAGGATAAATTAAAATGGCCTTTAACAAATGTTAATTCTATGTTATTTGATTTTTTTTTTTTTTCCACCAGAGAAATCTGAAATATGGTATGTGATGTATCTGAGGGATGTGATGGCCAGGGAAAACAAGATTGTTAAGCTGTGGCTATGTAGCCAACGGTTAATGTAAGTTAACATTTTAACTGTTAGGTTAAAGATTTCAGTTGTATTTTTTTTAATGTATCTATTTAAAGTTAGGTAGGGCACTCTAGATGGCCTGACAGCAAGCTATAGCGATAGCCTTAGCCTTAGCTATTAGCTTGTATTAGCTTTGGTCAGTTATTTGGTCAATGTTTTAAAGGCCCTACCTAGTTGAATAGATAGAGACCATGACTTTAACTACATATATGGAGCTACTAGTCAGATTTAATAACAGTTGGTTAAAAGGTTTAATGACTTTATCCAAAGTTGACTTTAAAAAGTTTTTATATTCGCACAAGTTCCTTGACTTTATTTATTACTTCCAGTGGCGCCAATCAACATCATTGGCTCAACCCAGCAAAACATTTGAACAATGCCATGCCATGTTAATTTGCATTATGAATGCAGCAAGCTAAGAAAAACCTTTGCACTGAACCATGCACCGTGTGTGCATGGTTCAGTGCAACAAAAAAATGGGACTGTATGTTTCCCGATTTGGCTGTTAACTGGCTCTTTGGGGTGCAGGGCTGGGATATTTGTGTTCAATATTCTTTGAGTGTTTTTGTTTCTCCCATATAATGTTTCTGACGTAATTAGACACTATGGTCAGCTGATATGAAGTACTTTATTTATCCCATATTTGAGTTGATTTGAATTAGAGCCTGCTCATTCCCTTGTTGTATACAGAATTTGTATTTGTGTTTTCTAGTTTAGCCTGTTGTCATCGACGCCCAGGTACTTGTACTCCTCCACCACATCAACATCCTGTCAAATTCACCCACTAGTGCTCTGTACTCCTCCTGCCCTTCACTAATACATCCAACCACTGCAGAATCATCAGAGTGTTTCTGTAGGTGACATGACCTGGAGTTGTACTGAAAGTCTGAGGTGTACAAGCTGAACAGGAATGGAGACAACACAGTCCCTTATGGAGCTCCTGCACAGCACCAAATCAGACAGAGCACTGTCCAGTGTCACATACCTACCTGTCTGTCAGGCAGTAATCCATGAGATGGTGGACAAGTTCACTTGCTTGCTGACTTTTTCCATTTCCTCCCTGAGAAGCAGCAGCTGGATCATGTTAAATGGATGTGAAAATTCAAAGACAATGATTCTCACAGTGCAGCTGTTAATATCTACGGAAGTGCAGTCTCTCTAGAATGTAGATGATTACATCATCCACTCCCAGAATATGTTGATTTGTTAACTGCAGAGGGTCTCCCTGTGGTCTCAGGTGGGCTAAGACTAGTCTCTCCAGCACCTTGATCATCATTGGTGCTCATTAAGTTCTGATGGTTTGGACTACAGGAACCAGACAGGAAATATTTTACAACACTTGTACTTTCCTCTACTTCAGACTTAGGTTGTAAATGTGACTCAGGATCACAGACAACTGCACAGGTCAACTGAACCTAGGTGCTGTTACTATCGGGTTTCGCTCCTTTTCCATTATGTACTTTCTGCAGCTGATGCCTAACCTGCCCAGAAGAAGGGCAAAATCACTGACAGTGGTGGGGGGGATGTGGAGGCCAGTGATTTTCTTCCTTCCACTCGAAACATCCCTCGTGCTTTTCTGCTCAAGTTTAGCCTTCAGCTTCCTCTTGTTCCTCCTACTGCACCCTCCGGAGTATTTACCTCTACTAAGATCTGAAAGTTATAAGAATGCAGTATTGCAACTTTCGGCATGGAGGATTATATTTGTCATGTGCATCTTTACCTTCAAAACGCTTTTCTGTTAGCTTACTGCATGTTTCTTTTCTGTTGCTTTGTTTTCTGCTGATAAGCTATTGCGCGGGACGTATACCAATCTGATGTTGCCGATGCAGTGGGCGGGGCATAGTCTGTTATCTTCTGACTACAGAGACAGAGAGAGGTAGCGGTGTCACAGGCTAAATTATTTACTTCATTTTTGTACAGTTTTCTTAGTGTTTCCTACTTTAGAGTCACAGATTTGTTTATTTTTTTTAAACGTGTAACTGACTCGACAATTCGGCACTAAGAACACCCCTAACTGCGATTGCGGTATTGTTCCTGAGACGGCGCTGAGTGAGTTTATCATGGGAATTTGCAATCATAGAGATTTTGGCAGCTAAGAGTTGGGAATGACTGCTCAGATTTTTCATGAGACGCCGATGAGAGCTGGAGTGACTCAACTCCACTGTGTGCAGACAGAGATGGAGTTGTATTTTATTTAATTAAAACAAATGTACTCATTTTTAAACTTTTCTTTGTTACAGTGCTTTCACGTGGTTAAAAAAAGTTTAAAAAGAATGGAGTTGTACACTTGTGCAGGCTATCTGTTTGCGTAGGGGCCCTCCTCTAGAATAGATTAATGAGCCATCAGCTGAGAGTCCAGGAGAAAAACCCTGAGCTGCTGTAGGAGGAGAAACGAGCTGCCTACTCTTAGATGTCAGCCTCAACACACTCCCCCTTGTGGAATTAACGAGGCCATGTTAACCTTGCCTCAATATCAGTCCTTCAGCAATCAATTAAATATTGAGCACCATTTCATAACAAAATAACTCTAAATCGCATAACATTATTCTTTTGTCATCTATAGCAAGGGTCAAATATCAAACTGTATCAAACGTGTTGGGATTTAGGTGGTGGGTTTAGGTTAACACAATTATCATCCTATTGACAGTTTCTGTTCAGCTGTAACATGGCTGTAGTACTAATACTCCTACAACTTTACAAATCCAAGGCAGCAGCAATAAGTAAAAATAATCAATATAAAAACTTTGATTAAGTGTCCCAAAGAAGTGCATTAAGCCATTCTGGGTAACTGTAAAGAAGAGCAGAGAGCAGGTGGCCACCGATGTGGTGCTTGCGATCCATAAATAGCGCAGATTAGGCTAGACTCATGACGACAATAGAAATGTAGCACAAAAATACAACAAAACAGGCAAACCACAGGTGTTGTGGCTGTTAAGTTGCTGAATCGTTGCAGACTTTGTTGAGTGCTGCGTTTTTCACTTTGTTATTTGGGTTATTGAGCTTGCTAGAATTCGGACACATGAAGAAGCAATCCTTTCTGGGAAAGGTGACCACAAAACACTGCCAGCTGTTTCTTATGAATGGTAAATGCCCTTTATTTGTATAGTGCTTTTACTAGTCCCTAAGGACCCCAAAGCGCTTTACACATCCAGTCATCCACCCATTCACACACACATTCACACACTGGTGATGGCAAGCTACATTGTAGCCACAGCCACTCTGACAGAGGCGAGGCTGCCGGACACTGGCGCCACCGGGCCCTCTGACCACCACCAGTAGGCAACAGGTGAAGTGTCTTGCCCAAGGACACAACGACTGAGACTGTCCAAGCCGGGGCTCGAACCGGCAACCTTCCGATTACAAGGCGAACTCCCAACTCTTGGGCCACGATCACCCCTGAAGAAAAAAATATGGCGTGCCCCTGTGTGATTAAAAACAAGCTGTTAAATGACATTTAACAGCATTAATTTAACTTAATTTAATTTATAATTTTTAAACCAGATGGCATTTAGAATTTGCACTGAGCAGCCTTAAGAATAATAACTACCTGCTTAATACTGTGTATGTCCCAAGTCTTGCTGCCAAAAACACCTCCAATCTGTTGGGGCATGGACACAGCACCTCTGGGGTATCTTGCGGTGTCTGGCAGTGGGACATTGGCAGTGAATGCTCTAAAACACATTAAGTGAATGTGTTTTAGAGCATCCCTTGGATGCTAAGTCAGATCGCAATCTGAATTTGGATCCTGGGCTCTTTGTTGAGTTCTTTAAATCAAGTCCTGTGCAGTTTTTGCGGTATGCTTGGGGGAGGGGGCGTTCCCATCAGGGAGTGGCATGATTGTACGTGCCCAAACAAACATCTGCAAAAATGCAAGGACTCTTATAATGATGAACACTATTAATACACCTCACCTGTTAGTAGTTTTTTAATTATCTGTGGCTGATCTGTATATACTTTATTGTAGTTTAAGGTAATGATAGATCACAATCCTTTTTTTTTTTTTACTAGGTACTGAGTGTACCAGCTTGGAAAGAAGGGCATAGTTGAGGCTAATATGATCTTGTCTCGCTAAATTAGTTTAAAGTCTTGCAGATGAATTCTGGACCTCCTTAGGGAAAAAGAGAAATCCCCATGTGGACAAATCCACAGTACAGAGAGTACAGTTTACTTTAAAACTAATATGAAATCTCTCTTTCGATTTCTTTTTTAAATATATCCAGTATATCCAGTCCATTGTCAAGGTGAACTGCTGTTGTCAACACAATCATACAAGCAAGGGGTAATATGATCTTGTTAAAACCATTGAAGTTGCTGTTGCAGTCAACATAAATATGAAGTACACCAAGTCAGACAAGTTAGACGGTGAAAATGTTGGGTTTTTTTTAAATTTTGTTTTGTTTTTGTAACTAGCCTTAGAACACAGTTGGGACATGCAAAACATATTATTAAAGGTTCATTAATTTTATAAAAAACTTTGACTAGTAGTTAGCTCAAGACATTGCTTGACTTTAGTCAGAAGTTCATTTTATCAGTATCCCTGCAGTTTTGTCTTTTTTTTTTTTTTTTTTTTTTTTTTTTTTTTAAGCTTATCACTTTCTATAGTTGGGTGTGTATTAATCTGCGAGCACTTGTGCCCATTTAGTCATTCATTTAAAAACAACAACAAAGTCAGCTTACCATTTTATCTGTACTTAATTTGCTGCCACAGTGTCTTCTGGGTCATGCTGGTGTTCTTTTTTCTTTTTTTTCTCCTTTACACTCCTTTTTTGGGAGCACTGAGTAGTGAAAGACGAGGCTGGTAAATAATTGATCCTCGTAATTAAACACTCCAGCCAGGGATGCTGGGGCTGATTGACGGCCAGATATTAGGCCCTTGTCTCGTAAGGTTGCAAGTTTAGTCTGAGGTTATCAGTGGCCAGAAGAGTCTTTCTCCCTCCCTGCCTCATTACTTTCATGAGTAGAACATTTCATAGTGGAGTGGTGGGTGGGGGTGTGGTGTGAAGACAGTCTGGGACTTCATTAGCCAAATGGGGTGCCTCAGTCTACAGAGCGCCAAATCGTTCAGCCTTGCTGAGCAGACAACCCCTTTGTGGGTGCCGCACCGCTCTGTCCTGTAGACATGTTTTCGTCCTTTCATCTTACACATTCTTCAGCCGCCGGTTCACTTTAACAACAATAAACAAACAAATAAAGAAGACTCTTTAGTGTGCCTCGCTGTTACAGCTTAACTAATGAAACCTTTCCCCTCCCAACTTCCAAAATCTAAGTGCTCTTTTTTTTCCAGTTTTGCTGCATCGCTTACAAAACTATCTTACAGTTTTTGGCACACTATGCTCCTGAATCTGAACACTCCCTTCGAAGTGAAAATTTTCCTAGTTGTTGGACCTTATTATTATTTGACTGGCTTTACCACGGTAAGACAATTTAAACTGCGCGTGTGCATGTATGTGTGGATACAAGTGGGTGAAGGGAAAGGGGAGAGGCAGAAGGTGTGTGAGAGAAATCTTCCAACAACTCACGCACACGTAACATCGCAGAACAGCAGCATAAATCGGAGGGGAGTGCTCTGCTACAACATCAATTCCTGAGTTGTATTTGCATATAGTTTTAATAACAATTATTGACACTGTATAACTCACACGAATCAAATATTGTTAAACTTGGCAAAAATACACTGGAAACCCTCCTTCATGTCGAATTGAAGCTATTATAGCAGGTTTTATTGCAATATTTACATTTGTTCCTGGTGTGTGAGTGTGGGTATGCAAATCAGATACATGCCCTGTGGACAGCTGGATTGAGATGACTCATTCCTGCAACACATCTTCATATGGTGTTTGTGTGAGGTCCAAGTACATTATCTGAATGGTCTTTCTTTTAAATATGTTCAGCCTGAATCTATAATCTATTATTATAGCTTGCCTTTGGTTAGCTCATTTATCTTTTCTTTGTTGACTGTGATTTTATTTTTTTTTTGAATCTGTCTTAAATGAAGTTGTTCCCGTCGTTTTTATTTTGTAAGGGCTTCAAAATGTGCAGACATAATTCCTGTAATTTGGACAAACTATTTTGAACCCTAAATGGGGTAATTCTACTCTTCACCTGAAAGCTGATAGTTAAGACAGTAGTTGTAGAATCCCCTCTGTTAGTATTATTAGCCTAGGTCATGTGGCCTATTCAAACTGAGGATGATTTAAATCAGCTTTCTTTGTGTTCTCCTTTACTGATCTTCCTCTGCATGTGTTCCTGCATTTAAATGAGCTTTATTAAACTACTGTTGTGCTTTTTCTGATAAAAGTCAGTTGCAGTGACCTTATCTGTGTAACTAACATTATCTATATTCCCACAGCATCCAGATGAAGTGCTGTTGTTCTCAGCTGGAGTGCTCCTACTCCTCGCAAACCCTGTTCGCTGACTAATTTGGCAGGAAAGACCATGTCCGCTCGACACTACATGACACTACAGACCTAAACCAGTAGCAGAGGTTTCCCACTTATGCTCACACAACTTCCCCGCCACATCTACCTCCACAGTTTTAAAAATACCTACTTAATGAACACAACAGCGAGCACATTTCAAATATTTGTAGGAAGGCATTTCTGAGGACTACTGCATCAGTTCGAACATCAAGTCCCACAAGTCTTGCCCTGTCCTCTTGACATTGGGCAACTTCTAAATTTAATGCTTTAGAGGCCAGTTATGCTTTCCCCTCACCTTTTGCTGATGTGTACCCGAAGGAAATGTATTTACACTGGCACCACAGCCAGTTGTAGTGAATCTCAGCATCCCTGTATTACAGATGGACCGATCCGATATTACGTATCGGTCCGATACTGACGTAAATTACTGGATCGGATATCGGAGAGAAATAAAAAATGTAATCCGATCCATTAAATATCAAAAAGCACCTCACAAAACTTGGGACATGGCGTAACTCGGCTCATAACCGTAGCACGTCGCAGCAGTATGCGTCACGTGATAGAGCGGCTGTGTGTATTTGTAGCCTCGCCAGCAAACCAGCATTTCATATCCGATGAAGTTATCCCAGAGAGAAGTAAAGCAAGTGTGTAAGTTCATCTCTGAATGTTTGTAAAGCATTCCCACGTTAAGCTTAACAACCGATATATGGAGCGACTGCCTCTTCTCTCTCCCTCCCTCTCCTGCTGCTACTTCAATCGTGAAACTGATCAATGATCAGCTGATCGACTTTTCTGTCGCGAGTCCATCTCTCTTGTTTGTTTATTGCCCTATTCGCGCCGGAAAGAGGAAACCAGCAGCTGAACAACAGCAGCACGTTTAAGCTTGATAATCTGTTGTTAGAATTTATTTAATATTACTTTCTACACCAGGATCTTTTTCTAGAGCTGACGGCTGGTAACTGTGCAGGGGCGGATCTAGCAAAGTTTAGCCAGGGGGGCCGATAGGGCATTAACTGGGAAAAGGGGGCACAAAGACATACTTTTCTTTCTTATTCTCATTTAAAATGTCTAGCTTTTAATAAATAATTATCCGAATCTTACACCCAAAGTTTTAATCTGATGTAAAATGTATAGAAGCCCATTACTGTATATAGTAACTGTTAAGTCTAATATACCCTAGTAAGCTATAGTACTTTTTCCTTTGGGAAGATACCATCTGTGCAGTCTGCACTTCTGTTGAAGAAAGATGTTGAATCTATTTAATTATTATTCAAAATAATTTATTTCTGGGCATTTTTTTCACACTGCATCAAATTAAAGTTGATTACGTCAATTAAGCATCATGAGGTGGGGGGTGGTTCCCTATTTTTTTTTTATTTATTTATTTTGCTGGGAGTTTTAGAACCCTATTAGTTAGGTTGCTTACTCTTTAAAATACCAGAATAGGGAGGATGGAGTAGGTTTAAGTTTATTAGATTGATCAGTTTTGCTGAACTATGAAATATTTTTTTTGTGCATACAGGTATAACAGAATAACTTTAGTGTTTGTTTTGTTTTTTAACTTGAGTATGAACTTAGTTAGTTTTATTGATTAAAAAATACACTATATCGGATTAATATCGGCATCGGCAGATATCCAAATTTATGATATTGGTATCGGACATAAAAAAGTGGTATCGTGCCATCTCTACCCTATATCAGCAGCATACACGTACCCTCTGGGCAGCTTATGGTTTGTGATGCTGACCACTACCCCCCAAAAGACTTACATGCCTCAGATTTAAAGCATCCATCCATTTTCTTAACTGCTTGTCCCGTTCAGGGTTGCGGGGGTGCTGGATCGTATCCTAGCTGTCACAGAACCAAAGGTGGGATACACCCTGGACTAACTTTGGGAGAAGAAACTCCATACACGCCCCAGTCAGCCAGTGGATTTGAACTCAGGACTTTCTTACTGTGCTAACCACTGCGCCACTGTTCTACCTTCTCTTTCTTTTCTTTTTACCTTGTTATTTCTTCACTAACCCAATGAGGTGGGGACAGGAACCCCAGTCTGCTTCTAGCTTTTGGTGTCACCCACTGGGCACATCACGCTCTGCGGAAAGGTGGGGAGTTTGACTGCAGCAGTACACCTGTCAAACTGTAATGCATGCATTATACGGCAAGCTCAGGGAGGACAGTAACCTCCCATGGGGCAGAAGGGCAAAAGCTCACCCAGAACTTTGGCCATTTATATCCATATGCTTAGACAGTTTGACCGTATAGACAGCAAAATAATTAAAATTTGTCAGGCGTGAAGTGTTATTACCATGATAGAGTGGTTTCAGATATCTGATTTGGATGAATCTGTAAAACAGTCACTAAAAATCGCCACAAAATAACCAGAAATGGAGATGAGATCAATACAGCAACATGTTATTGAGCATATTCATCCAGTTCACAAGACTAAGGTCGGAATGAGCCGGCATGTTGTTGAGCGTGTTGTCGCTACTTATTCGTTTAGGCTTAATGCACCCTCCCAAACAGAATAATGGTGAATTGATAATGAATTAATACAGATTGTCCAGTCACATGTGTTGTCACTTTTTCAGGGTAATGCATTGAAATGTGTTGTCACTTTTTAATAAGCACGGAAGGTACCAAACATTGGTGGACAGATTATAGTAGCAGTCGTGGAACGGCCCAGGGCAACTTTATCAAAAATCTGTGTGTTGCACTATGAAGCTTCCTTCTAAAGCTTTCCACCAAGCTACCTCCACTGCCCTCCTCCACCCTATTACCTAGTTCCTTTTATTTCATACATTGTCAACCCAGTCTTGAAACTACAGTAAGCATCTTCATAAACGCCTCTAGATGTCTTTTCCCTATTACCAAGCCTGCCACCATGTAGCCTTCATTTAGCTCAATTCTTCCTTGCACTCCCTAATGGACTTGGCCCTGTTCTTCTTTTGTCTTCCTTTAGTGCTAGGAAATTCACCTTCAGGAGAGAGAGCCATCTTTCCTGATGCTTCTTTACATTTTGTGAATATAGTTAAGATGATTTCACCCCCTCTTTTCAGTTCCACTCGTGTTTACTCTTGGGCTTTATGCAGTTTGCATTGTTTCCTTAGCACACTGCATTGACGGTGGTGTCACACTTAAGAAAAATCTTTCAGAGCAGGCACCAATGAAGCACATAATCATTTTGAATAGATCCAGGGCATCAGATTTGACCTTATTTCGCGTTTCCTGTCAAAACACAGATTTACAGTTTCTGTTTTTTATAGGGTTTTTTGTATTTACCATCCAGCAGAAGTTAGCAGTCTGTTCTTTGTATTTTAAATCAGACTGATATATAGTCTACAAATATTAAGGGCCAATACTGGCCTATCACATATACTGTAAATATATCAGCTTTAGCAGATAGCTTCGTTGCTATTATTAAAATTTAATCAGAAAAAGATGTTTGGAATGGTAAATGGTAAATGGCCTGCATTTGTATAGCGCTTTTCTAGTCCATAGGACCCCAAAGCGCTTTACACTACATTCAGTCATCCACCCATTCACACACACATTCACACACTGGCGATGGCAAGCTACATTGTAGCCACAGCTGCCCTGGGGCGCACTGACAGAGGCGAGGCTGCCGGATACAGGCGCCACCGGGCCCTCTGACCAGAATGTTTGTGCATGTGTGTTTGTATATCTTAGAAGACATTTTACTGCTTAACAATCAGTGTTTATGGGCAACATTCCCCAGAATCTAGGAGAATGACCTCTAAAGAAGCTTGTCAGAGTAGGATTGAAAACTGTTTCCATTTTCAGTTGAGTTGATTCTGACAAGAAAAAGAAGACATCTTTTTTTTTCAGCTCAGACTGCCAGTGTTTAGTCTCAGTGACAAATGTACAGATAGACTGACACACAAGGCGAGCACACTCAAAGGGAGGCGTGTTTCTGTCGATACTTTAGACCAGGGTTTGCCCCTCCTCTTCAGCCCACACTCAGTGATGATTTATATTACTTGTCATGGTTATCTTTCCACAACCTATTTATAGATGTTGTAGGTACCTAAATTTAGCCATAACATTGGCACTGTCTATTGCCATGGCTTTTTAGTTAATAATAGCCGATAATTTTTTGCTTACTCCAGTATCAATAACAGATTTGCTGCTGATACTAAAGGTACACAATACTCTGCTTTGTGATTTCTTGTCTAAAGTGCAGCACAATGGCAGTATCTTACATATAGACTTGGTATAGCTGGTATATCTCATTCACAGATTCTGTGACTGGTCTGATTTTTATGAAATTGGTTTACATATTTTTAGTATATGCAGGTAAGGATCTATAAGCTCATGCAATGATAGGATGTCTGTTCTCAATTCACAAGAACTGCTATTGCAAGAGGATTGGTCTGATTGCAATATTCACAAAATGGATGTAGCCCTCACCCATCTCTATATGAATACAATGATTAGGTTTATTTATTCCATTTTGTGCACAAAACCATTACAGTTACTATTTGGCGATCCTGATTTTGAAAACAGATTTTCCGTTTTCGTTTTAAAAAATAATCCCGTCCACACGTAAACGCAGAAATGAAGGAAAACGCTGCTAGGAACATGCCAAAGCAGCAGGTGGCGATATATTCCTAACCATGTAGAAATGTTGGCCAATCAGAAGTCTAGAAGCCTCGGTGGGAAATAGTAAACAAGGATGGGGCATAGAAGCAGAACTGAGTCGTATGTGTGAAGGGACAATAACTGTGTGTGTATGTGTAAGCATTTAAACACTGCAGAGAGTAGAATGAACAGTAACAGTATTGTAGAAATTCATTTCACCGAAACAATAACGTGGCGCACAGTGTGATGTCAAAAAATGCGCACACCTTTGACGCTGCGTTTTCTCCGTTTTTCTCGTCCACACGTAAATGCAAAAACTGAGTTTCCAAAAATATCCACCCTGGCCGGAGTTTTAAAAAAATCTCAGTTTTCAGTGACCGAAAACGCCGTTTACGTGTGGACGAAAGGTGCAAACGCATAGAAAAATCTGCGTTTTCAAAAATACCCGGGTACATGTGGACGTAGCCTAAATGTCTCCTGCATCACTGAGAGTGAATTCTCAATGCATTTGTGTTTTTGAATCACTTTTTGTTTAAGCTGTGTATTGGATCAAGGCTCAATTTTCAATCTGTTGTGATGACACCTATGTGTAAATACTAGAGGTGCAACGATACACAAAATTCACGGTTCGGTTCGGTTCAATACTTTGGTGTCACGGTTCGATATTTTTTCGATACAAAAAAAATGTTCATGCCTTTTTAATTTGTCATTTATTAAAATTATAAATATATATTTTAACTCAAAAGTACAGTTTTTAAATTTAATGTTGCTGAAACAACAAAGTAATAAAAAAAAATATATCTGATTGAGGAATCACTCATCTTTGGAAAAGAGAGTTTATTACAGAGAAATGGCTCTTTCCAAAATAAAAGCTATACTATACCGCTTCTTCTGGGCTATATTCTCAGCAGCATATTAAACATATCAGGTCCCCATAAGGAGAATCATGTGCTAACGGCTGTCTAAATGACTCGGGTAAAGTTTGTAGCATGCGTGCTTGTTGTTTTTGTCTGCTTCCACTTGTCTTTGCACTAGGATGATGTCGGGTAAATGTGCAGTCATATTCGTTGTGTTCCCACTAGTGCTGTCAGCGTTAATCTGTTAAATGACGTTAACGCCACAACACGGCAAATCTCCGTTAACGAGCTACCGCGGATCGCCCCGTGCGTGGGGCTGGACGGCCAACACGTTAACGAGCTAACTGCGCTAACACACTAGTTCCCACCCATGTAATTGAGCATTGCGTGGCACATCCAACATACTGTTTTACTTTAGTCCATGACGCGCTTACCTTCAGGGTCATACGTCACATGAAAACCAAAATAGTTCCAAACGCCAGATCTGAATGAGGGTGGGGGAGGTTCAATTTGCCATGTTGCAAGGAGAGCTTAACTTCTGTCTCGCTAGCTTGCCCTGCGCTCAGTGAATCTGCGTTCGACTACTCCGCCTAGGCTGCACTGTCGAGCGCAGATCCACTGAGCGCTCAACACAGACAGCATCGTCAGAAGGAAAGTTGATAAAATAAATTAAAAATTTTGTATTGTTCGATACATATGCGTACCGAACCGAAAGCACTGTATCGAACGGTTCAATATCGATATGAGTATCGTTGCATCCCTAGTAAATACACATGCTAAATTCTGATTTTTATGAGCACAGGGAAATGTTCGTCATCAGCAGATAGATATGGGTATAACTTATCTCCAGGATTTCTGAAGGTCTTTCAGAGTTTTTCGTTGGCTACCTTTTCACTCTTTCTGTTTTATCATTTTCAGAGGAGTGTTTTTTTTTGTTTTGTTTTTTTTGTTGTTTTTTGTTAAGCCACTTAACACTAACCTGTGAATCATTCAAGCATAGAAAACGTGCCTAACTCAAGTGATGAATCAATGTTGTGTCTACGCATAACAGACAACTTAGCAAAGACCAGTTTTAATTTGTGTCTTTAGGCACTTTCTTGCTGGTGACCTGTCTCAAAAAACAAAACAAAGAACAACAAAACCAAATGAAAAAACCCAATTTGTTCCCATTTCCTTAATTGAATCAAGGAAAAATGCCAAATACATCAGTTTGAAAGGCTTAAAATGTAGTATTTTTACACGTACATGATGATTCCTAAAGAGCTATTAGCTGAAAACCTGCCATATCTCAGCGTGTTGTGCAGTGTGTCTTTTAAAAAATGAAAAAAGTGGACAAGTAGAGGACAAACAAAGAAGTGGTAGACCTAAAAAACTACCTACAGCAGATGAAAAGTATCTGAAACTCATGATCTTAAGAAGCAGGAAAAAATCTGGAAAAGACCTAGCTGGACCTTCAAGTGATCCATCTGTAAAAGTAAAAAGAGTAGCTGTCAAGTCATTCCTAAAGCCTCCCCAGAGCCTGGACCTCATTACTGAAGCTTTTTGGGATCAAATTGAGAGAGAATGGAACAAAAGGCAGCTGACATCCAAAGATCTCAAACTTTCAAACAAACATTATATTTTCCTAGCGAAATATAAAGAAGTGAGAGGTGGCTCAAGAGTTTTGCACACTCATAAAATAAATGAATAGCAACAAAATTTGTTGATAAAACTGTGTAATTATATAGAGATATAGCCCTCTTGGATATTTAGATAACAGCTGAGTTGTGACAATGTGTTTTACACATTACAACCCTCTTGCCCCTCTTTTTTTCAACCCAAAACTGACCTGCCAGACTGTGAGAAGCTTTAATTTAATTATTATGAACACTCTCTCCCATAGCTACATGGCACCGAAGTAAGGCCATAGTCTGTGTAGACTGTAAGCCTGTTTTGTATGGAGCCTCTCTGCTAAGTGTGTAGAAGAATAAGTAGTTGGCTAGAGAATTAACAGTTTCTGTTAACTTAACTAATAGAAACACATCTCCTTATGTATGATTTTGCACTGTTTTACTGAAGTAATTTTTTAAACACTAGCTTGAGCTTGTTATGTTCAGTTTTGACCCACAATGTTGTTCTCACTAATTTGCATAAGACCTGCCATAAATTTAATGTAAAAATGAATCTTACCAGCTGAGAAAATGTTGCTCAGTAAATCTCCAACCTGCAGGGGAAAAAAAAACAAAACAGACAGTTTGGCTGGGGGTGAGGTGGGGGGTGGAGAGTGATGACTCATGCACGCAGTAGAGGTCCCTCCCTTTCCACTTTTTTCAGTGTCCAATCATTTTTTTCACAGCTGTCACTCACTGCCTCCAAATCAAATCCTCACAATGCCTTATGTACTTTATTTGCAAGGTCTAGAACATTTGAGGTAAGAAACAATGCAGCTCACATCATTTTATTACACAGATTGTAGCATGATAATATGATTGTCCTGAAATACACGTAATAGTCCTGTGAATCCTGGACATGTTGTTTATGTTGTGCCAACAAAATTTGACTCAAAAATCCATAAATAAATTTCCTTGTGCTTCAGGATGAAAGTTTAAATTGCTACTTCATAAACATAGACATGTATATATAAAACTATGTTTTGATTTGAAAAACACTGGGAAAAAAGCTATATTAATTTGCCATTTTTAAAATTTAATTGCTTTCAGATTACTTCTTCAAAACATAAGCAGCATATAACCCAACAGAGAGACTAATCGCTGCACCGGGTTGCCCACGTACAGTAAATATTGAGTTATTGTCTCATAGTTTGAGAGAAGATACAAGTGTCTGCTATCCCCATTTCTCCAGAGAGCTACCCAGCACAACTGTAGTGTAAGAGCCAGTCTCGGGACTCCTTGAAATGAGCGGATGCTTGACATGGGCTTTATGAGCTTTATGTAGAGGAGGACAGGGACTGGGGGTTTTCCTCTTTGCAGTCAAGTTTTTATTGAACATTTTAACAAATGTACATACAGAACAAAGGCAGACTCTGCATGAATTATGTGAAAGTAATAGTGAGGGGGAAAGAAGACCAAATAAAGTGGGAAGATTAAGAGATTGTGACAGGTTTTGGGAATGTTATGGTGTTTGACGAGGTGGGTAGAGTACTACAAGAACCTCCATAAATCGGCAGCTGTACACGAAGCTTTAAAACTACTCTAGTTAAAACCATTAATCCCAAAAGATGAGATCCAAAAAAGAAGCAACGTGATGTCAAAGTGACTGTGACCCTAAATAGTCGCGCTTAATCCCAGCTCTGCGCTCATGGCCTGCTGCAGTGCAGTTTTGGGTGATAACACCATCGGGTAATTAGGATTCTGCACACTGTTTCCAAATACATCCTCAGCCTCTCGGAGCCCTGCCTTCTATAAATGTACTAAATTATGCTTTCTTGACAGCAATTTTTGCCACCAGTTTAGTTTACCTGAACTAGGGGACGTTCCTGGTGGTCCCAGGATCAGCACCTTGGACAGCGATCATGACAAAGTTATGGAGACAATGTAAAATAAAATTTAAAAAAAAATTATATCCACATGGTTAGGAAGCACAAAGATCAATTAATACTCCTGAACCTTTACCACAACTGATCAGAATATTATTTTATTATCATCATGGAACTCAAGACACATAAAATCATATGAACCCTGGTTCCATTATTGGAATCGTAACGGGGAAAAAATTAAAAGTCATATGAATTAAAAAATAAATGTTATTAAGTTAATGTTATTCAGTAATATGACAATAAATTTCTCAAATACTTAAGTGACACAGACCTGTCGTTGACCATCTGACAACCACCAGTTGCCAGGGAAAAGTGTGCATTCTCTGACCGGTTGTGAGTGGTTGTTGATGGTAGCTTGATGTCGCAGTGAACATCTAGAGACCAGTCAGTGACCCCTCCTGGTAACTACCAGGCACTAGAGGAAGGTTTGTATTCCATGAACTGCTGGCGAGTGGTTGCTAGAGGTGGTCACTAGAATGAACTTGGTGACAAAGAGATAAATGCACCAAAAACCTTGTAATGGCTTTGTTCGCTATCAGGTTTCCACAGTCATTAGAGTCATTATAGAAGACATGAACTTGTCTGCAAACACTTGCCAACTGCTTGCCAAGTGGTACTGAAACTTGAGTGTGATACAAACCAGAAGGTGTGCCTTACCACTGCTACCAACACTTTTCAGAAAGTGCAAATTTTACTTTGAAGGTGAATGCTTTCCATTTCTGCCTTTCCAAAGGCAGAAATATTTGTGTTGTTAGTTTCTGTTGCACTTTTTCAAGTTTCACTACAGCTTGGAGAGTAAATGCCAAGTATTTGCCGAAAGTCAGCGTCTTCCTTGCCAATAACTGGTGACCACAGAAACATCGCAAGGTTTTCAGTGAAGGTATCCTCTTTGTGACCTGTTTCCCCTGGTGACATCAAGTAACTTATGTCAACCACTCACCAACTGGCTGGGAAGCACACATTTGCTGGGGGTCTACGGCTTTGTGACTGAGACATACGTTATGTAGTGGTTTCTTCCAAAAAAAAAACATGGTTTTGCTTGTGTCTTATAAAATCTAATAAATTATTCTTTTGTTTTGTTTTTGATTTTTTTTTTTTTGTTATACATTTGCAGGATGTTTGCAGGATGTTTCCAGGAGTTGCCCCTTTCTGTTTTTTTCCAAGAAGGTTCTGACAGTTTGTCAATTCTAATTTGATTTGTGACAGTTTTATCTCCTTTTCAATTTTGTCCTGCGAACTTATTTTTTGACTGGCAAATTAGCCACATAATCATTTGGTGTGTTTAGCTTTGACTTTAATGATGATTGATCTGTTACAGTAAATGTAGAGATGGTTTATTTGGTGAAGGAAAGCTGCAGGGACACCCATAATTTTTGAGTACACTGCTGCCATGAACTAATTAAATTGTTAATTAAATGAAATATTCACTTTATTTAATTTTTATTACATATAGACTTTCAATTTTTTGAAGTCTTATATTGGATGGGAATTTTCTGTTCCTGGCAGTTGTGCTGTAGTTGATGGAAAATTTGAGATTATTGTGTGATTTTTCTCTTTACATGTCTAAAGAACTGCTGCTTCTGTTGGTTTGTAAACTTTGAAATTTGAGAGTATTATTGGTCTAGAGATTTTTTGCGAGGGCACTTTTCTAGAAGTACAGATCAGTGTTATTCTTCTTGACTTTATCAGCCCACCAGCTTCACTCTCCTCCTCGGAATGATTATCCCATTTTAAGTAAGCATACATTACTATTAGGAGGCAACTGGTCTATTGTTTACATCAGCTTCGTCTTTGTATTTGACTGCATTTTATTGTATATTACAGTGTGCAGTGTGTTGCTCTATGTGTCCAACTCAAAGATGTGAGTGTAAAAACTGCAAGAATAATGTTAAACTTAATAAATATATTGTATTCTGTGTTTATCAAAATATTTTATATTGATAAATATAGTGCATTTGGAAAGTATTCACAGTGCTTCAGTTGTTCCACATTTTGTCATGTTGCAAAGTTAATTAAATTCACGGCCTTTGCCATAAGAATTGTGCTCAGGTGCATGACAGGATTGTATCGAGGTACAGATATGGAGAAGAGTAGAGACATACTTTTGTAGATGGGAGTTTGGAAAGTTTGGATCCACCGGTTATCGTCCTAGATGTGGTTGCCTGGCCAATCTGAGCCATTGTGATAGAAGGGTCTTAGTCAGGGAGTCTGACAGAGCTCCGGTGTTGGTCATTGCAGAGAGGAGAACCTTCCAAAAGAACAACAATACTGTACTACTCCAGCAATCAGGCCTGTATGGTAGAGTGGCCAGATAGATGCCAGTGCTCAGTAAAAGGCAAGGCAAGCTATTCGAAGTACTTTAGAAGCGAAAGGAGACAAACGCATTAAAATGAGAAAACAGCACATGACAGCTTGGTTACCAAAACTCTCTGGTCTGATGAAACACAGAACTCTTTGGCCTGAATGTCAAGTGTCATGTCTTGAGGAAACCAGGCACCACGCATCACCTGTCCAATATCATTCCTACAGTGTAGCATGGTGGTGACAGCATCGTGCTGTGGGTTTTTTGGCAACAGAAACTGGGAGTCAGGATTGAAGAAAAGATGCAGCAACATAAAGAGACATCCTCCATGATAACCTCCTCCAGAGTTCTCTGGACCTCTGACTGAGGCAAAGGTTCATCTTCCAACAGCACACAGGCAAGATAACAAAGGGACCACTCTATGAATATGCTTAAGTGGCTCAGCCGGATCCCAGACTTGAACCCGATTGAACATCTCTAGAGATCTGAAAATGGCTTGACACTCCCCATCCAATGTGATGGAGCTTTAGAGGTTCTGCAAAAAAGAATGGGAGAAACTGCCCAAAAATAGGTGTGCCAAGTAGGGCTGGGCCATATTATACCGTTCACGGTAATACCGGTATAATGTTAGGCAACGATAGGAAAATGAAATATCGCGATAGAATGGGAGTAAAACGCGCATGCGCAGTGCCTTTGTTTTCATGCACATGGCCGATTGTTGAGTGAAACAGATGAACCAGAATTGGTTTGTAAAAATGGTGCAACTTCCGTGATGTGGAACTGGTTTGGTGTTTGTCCGTCAGATACACAACAAAGCACATTTTTTTGCAGAACATGCAAGCGGCCGTCGTTATTGTCGTATTTGTCGGACTAAGATGCTCTTAAATCTGGGAGTAATCTGGGTCCTAAACTCTGCATGCTTCAGGTCAAACAACACTGCAGCATCACTTAGAGTTAAAAACTGTCTAAATTCTTTCATCTTTAATAAAACGATCAGCATTGCTGCTTTACCAGGTGTAACTATAAAGTTTAACTTCCAGGCATCCATGAAAACAAAAGTTATTACATTTAACGGAGTTAGAAGTTAGCAGGAAGCTAGCGGAAGTTAGCTCGCTAGTTTCGCTAGTTACCTAAGCATGATATTGCATGTTCTGACTGAGAGATTTCTGAAAAAATCAAACGTACAGCTCTGCTATCACTTCCAACATAAATGAAGACAGGAAACTAAACAGCAGTGACGTTTGTAGGGTTACTGAAGTTGGGCTAGCTGGTATATAATGATGTGCTACGTGATCGCTAGCGACACAGCTATGTTAGCATAACATAAACAGTGAAGCTGGAGGACGAACACTAACACTTTTCCACTTATAAAAGTTAACGTGAAGGTTCCTCATGGTTAGAGACAAATGCAATCGCATGGCAGGATGCTGTAAACGGACCAAACTTCAGTCAGGAGAACAACTGAGATAATCCATCCACAATACGAGGTTAGTCATTAATATACTGCAACAACATGGGAATAGAGCAGCTGCCAGAGAATTCAACATTAATGAATCAATGGTACAGAAGTGGAGGAAGCAAGAAGAATGAGTTTAATAAAGTTTGATTTATCTGACTGCTTTGTTTCGCTTAATGTGCCTTATAATCCCGTGCACCTTATGGTCCGAAAAATACGTACTGCACACTGCAGTTTAATGTTGCAAAGCACCTCTTTTTAACTTCAGTGGATATTATACATGGTTATGCTCAGGATATGTCAGCCCATTTCTACTGGAAATGCCTTTTGGTTAAACTTTCAGCAAGGAATTTGCATTTGCACTGTTACATTTTTATAAAGCTTTAATGTACATAAAAACCAGCTTCTTGTTTAAGTGAAAATAAATGGAAGGTTGTCTTTTTGCGCTAGTAATGTTGTGGAGTTGTATTTTGTCTCGCATCAATTATATCGTCAGTTATATCGTTAATCGCAAATTTTCAAATATATATCGTGATAAATATTTTTGGCCATATCGCCCTGCTCTAGTGCCAAGCTTGTAGCATCATACTTAAAAAATACTTGAGGCTGTAATTGCAGCCAAACACAGTACTGAGCAAAGACTGTATGTATGTACAAACACTTATGTACAGGTTATATTTTTAATTTTTAAATTTTTAATAAATTTGCAAGAATCTCAAGCAAACCTTATTAACTTTGCCACTGTGTGGTATTGGGTGTATAATCTTGAGGTGAAAAATGAATTGAATCCATTTTAGAATAAGAATGTAACATGACAAAGTGTGGAATAAGTGAAGCGCTATGAATACTTTCCAGAGTCAATGTATCATGGATTTCATTTTTCTCTACAGATTCCGTAAATAAGCTGCTGCGTGTTCATGGCTTTATGAACATTAATGGCAGTTTTCCAGCCTTACAGCAAGGTGACATAAGGAAGAACATAAAGCCACTTAACCATCCAGGGACAGATTGTGCCTAAAATTTGCTATATATGGTGAGGGGAGACACTATGACAAACAGACTAGCCAGCTTCCTGAAATTGTTTAGATAGTTTTCCAGTATGTCCTCTGCCTTGTGCTGCACTAACAACTACACACATTTGTAGACCAATAGCCATGCCCTGTAGCAGCTATTCCAAAAAAGGGATGTCTATAAAAAAAAAAAAAAAAAAATTGGCTTAAAAAACAACCCAAGAATGTTGTTTTATTAATGTCTTAGTTGGCAACTTTCCCAAGAAAGAAAGAATTTGACAAAAGTCCAACATTTATCATGTGAAGCTATTTTTTCAGACTTTATTTATGTTAAAACTCTGATAGTGGGTTTTGACTCAGTTATCTTCACTTTGAGTATACATGGCTGACACTGAATGCTACAGCACATGCACTGTGTCTGTGCAGTGCAGGGTAATGCTAATCTCTGATACTGTGTGACTCTTCATCTCTTCTTTTTCCCAGTAACATTTGTCCCAGGGGAATATCTTTGAGTTGATGTTGCAACTTCTGCACAAATCTTTTCAGCGGTATTTTGTTATTGATTGGATCCAGATTGGTGCTGAGGAAACAAAAGTAGAATGGTGACAGTTATGAAAATGTAATAAACATTCTTTTTATTAGTGCTTTTTTTCCCATTTATGGGTTTGTTTTATAATTTGAGTCAATAATAATAATATTGATTGAGTATATTCAGATAATATACTCACCAACCACTTCAATAAGTACACTGTACTAGTACTCGGTTGCGCCCTCTTTTTCTTGTAGAACTGCCTTAATTCTTTGTGCATAGATTGAACAGGGAAACTTTGCTCAGAGACTTTACTTCACATTGACATGGCAGCATCACACAGTTGCTACAGATTTGATGCAAATCTTCTGCTCAACCACATCCCACAGGTGCTCTGTTGGACTTAGATCTAATGTCTGTGGAGGCCATTTGAGTACAGGAAACCAGCTTGAGATGATTTGAGCTTTGCGCTATCCTGCTAGAAGCAGCAATCAGACACTATGGTCCTAATGGAATGGACATAGTCAGCAGCAATACTCAGTTGGACTGTGATGTATTTTTTATGTTCAGTCGGTATTAACACGACCAAAGTGTGCCATGAAAATATGTCCCACACCATTACACCACCAGCCTGAATCACTGATACAAAGGTGGATATATTAATGACCTTCCTTGTCATGTTGTTTACACTAAATTCTACCATCTTAATCTGGCTGCAGAAATTGACTCATCAGACCAGGTAATGTTTTTTCCAATCTTCTATTGTCCAGTTTTGATGAGCCAGGACAAATCAGTAGCATCGATTTTCTGTTGTTAGCTTGCAGGACCTGATGTGGTCTTCTGCTGTTGTAGCCATGGGTTTGATGTTTGTGTACTCAGAGATGTTCTTCTGCATACCTAGTTTGTAATAAGCAGTTCTTTACCGTTGCCTTTCTATCAGCTCAAAGCAGACTGACCATTCTCCTAGATAGAGGTGTATCTAATCAAATAGCAAATGAGTGTATTTAAAAACACACCATGTAGTCATTTTGGAATTTAGAATAGTCATAATGGTCACAATAAGATATGTCTCTTAAATGTCTCTTAAATGTAAATGAGAAGTACTTTAGTACTTCTACATGCTCTTCACCTTGTTAGTCATTTTCTATTATTTGTATACTATCTAGACATTTACAAATGATGACATTAGGATAAGTAGAATTCATTGTTTCAGGACTATCAGCAAGATTTAATGGAGATAATCTGTTTATTCATTTTGACGTTTAACTTTGGGCAGAAGTGGACCACAGGAAGACCGAGGGTTTGGCCAATAGATTAGACCAGACCAGGTTTGAACAGCTGTGCATAAAGGTCATCCATTAAGGATCCAATTTCTCTCACATTTTTAGATGCTAGATGTAAGCAAGGGAATGGAGCAAACAGAACTGTAATAGTTTATATTTTAGCTTTTAATCCTTTAAAAGTAAGAGCAAAACCGAAACCTCATGCCACTGGAATAGCGTCATGATTTAATTTCCTTGCCTGAGTTTTGACAAAGTTTGTCCCCTGCTGTGCCACTTTTTTTTCTCCTTTCTTTACAAAATTCCCATCATTAATTTGTGTTTCTGAAAAGGATACTTAACCTTGCATAGGCACTTCTGAAAAAGTCTGGCCTTCTTGATGTCTTCTAAGTGCCTCTAACATGATTTGCTCATTCTCAGGCTATAAATGACCTACAAACTTGAGACGGGTGTTATTGTTGGCAGATGAACTACTGCTGTTTTTGCGTGCATAGACGTGTCTTGTCTTAACTAGCTCAAATACCTCCTCGAGCATATTTATTTAAACTTGTGCCAAAAGAGGGCAAGCGGTGCTGAATAGATGAGGAATGAAAGTATTTGTTGTAACTTTGCAGCATTCCTTTAACAAAAGAGAGATTAGTTCAACATACGCAGAGGCAGGAGACGTCTGGCAAAGAGTTTTGTCAACAGTTTTGTGCTTCCCTATCACTTGTTCATTCTCACCCGCTCACTCATTCACCCACACTTTAAAAAAATATATATATATATTTTTTTTTTTTACTCACTCTCTGTCCACTTGTCATATGTTAAGTCCACTTTAAGTTTAGGTAGGTGAGTCATGTATGTGTGTCAGACATGAGTGATCACCATCAAGATAATCTCATGTCTGCTTTCACTGGCCATCTGTGTTGGACACATTTGCCTCCTACCTGGTGAAGTTAAAGTCAAAACGTGTGTGGAAGCAGTAATGAAACAGACAGTTTGAGGCTGTGCTGCGGAGGTTCGGGCGTGAGATACAGTTGGAACATAGCAGTGAGATTTTATGTCCAGTCAAGTTCACATTGGCCAGATGTGTAGCTATCGGACTATTCTCTACAGCCACCAAATCCCGCATTATTACCTGATTATATCAGGGTTTCCACACGAATCATTCTGTGCTCTCATCCTGCAAACCTGCTAAAACTGGGCACACTTGTGTCTCGCCATGAACTTTGCGTGACAGAGAAAGAAATGCAAACCGGCTACCTCCACTCTTGCCATGGCAACGGACGAGACAAGAAAAGCGATCCTGTACCTGTGTATCTGTCTCCCAAATGGTCTGTGTGTTAGTGTAACAAGATCTGAAAAAACTCCCCTCAATGACATTTTAGATCCCCCACTGTAACTGACCTGGGCTGGGGAGTCACAAGTAGGATTTAGGTGAGTACTCAGGCTTCTCTCAGGTTCCTGTTTGTCTTTTCCTAATGAATTCAGCCATAAGAAAGCTTCAGATGAGGCCCATTTTTTCCGTATGGCCAGGATATCATATACTGGTGTACGAGCAGTTTTTTGTTTGCTTGATGCAAAAGCTTTATTTTTTAGATATGTATGTAAAATATCTCTCTTTGATTTGACATATGAACTGATGAAGCATTTGTCATTTTACTTTGAGAAAAAAAGTGCTCATTAAAAATGCTGTGGGATGACTGCTGAGGTGTCCTGCATTATAGCACCTTGCTGCTTCACTGTTGGACTGCACCACTCGGCCACTCCTAACTCTCCTGTTCCCTCTGCTGGGAAAGGCAGATATTGCACACTCCAGACGAAGTACGAAACGCAGACTTGGAGTAAGTAATTTTGTTTTAAAGATCATTCTTTGCATTGCATTACCGAGAATCACCTGCGTCTTGCTCTGGTTTGATTCCAGTCTGCCGCATTCTCTGCAAAAGGCATGGCCTAGGTGAAAGCCTTGCTGAAAACCCCTCGGTATAAAATATTGTGAATGAGTCATTCCCAAGTTTGGTGTTAATCATCATTTCAAACGCCAAACCTATTATCACCAAATCTTTTCAAGAAGTTCTTGTGTCCATCTGGTGGCAGAAGTAGCAGGTTTGCTTTTCTTTTTTTTTTTTTTAAAGGGAGGGAGGAGGTTTTTTTCCCCTTCTTTCTTTTTTGCAGCAGCATTCAGGTCGTTTGAAAAAGCTTGTTATCCTCCAGCATAGGAACCAGATTTTTAGTTTACCTTGTAAATGACCTTGTAAACATAAGGCTTCCTTTTTTTCCCCTTTGGACATGCACTCAATTTTTAGGTTACTTTATTTGGTTTGTGCATGCGTGTGTTTGTGCGTGTGTGTGAAGGAGGCGAAACTTTCGCTGAACCTTGTACAGATGGAGTGTCTGTGCTTGGTGCAGTAGTTATTCAAACAAGAATTAATACTCAGCATTTGCACTTCCAGCTAACTGCCTCTAAGAATATTGAGCATCAGCTGTCTGTCTGTCATTTGAACTGGTGAAATAGATCAGCGTTACCTTTGTTCTTTTGGCCACAGCTCCCTCAAAATGTGACAAAAGATTGTTGTGACAAGTGCCTCACCCTCCAGCAGAGGACCAGTTTGTCTCCCGTTTGCTTGTGTCGACTGTTTGATAAAAGCCAGCCTACTTTTGCTGTTTGTGTTTCTGTTTTCGTTTTCCTTTTTTGTATTGAATAGCACAACAGGCAAGTTCATTATGCGTGTGACTCATCCCACTAGCCCACACCCCCTCCCCATCTGCTGCTGTGCGCTGGAAAGGAGAGGGAACCGCCATTGATCACTTCTTCCCTCACACATGCAAGCACACACCCCACCTTCAACGTCACTATCGATCGACATGTTTAATGTTTTTGTGGGAAATAGCTGGCATTTCCTTTTTGTGTCCTTTTACATCTGTTCCCGACCATTTGCTGACATTATAATAAATCACGGAGCAGACATGTAGAAGATGAAAAGTAAAAGATAATCTAGCGAATTATTCAGACAGTCTCAGACCATTCAGACTGATTGAACATGCTGTGATTTCTTTTTTCCTTTTTTTGTAGCAGGCTCAGTCAAGAATATATAAGGAAAAATGTCTGGATAGGAAAACTTTTCTTTTTTTTTTTGCATGTCTTATTCAGTTGTTACAGCTGGTAACAGCAAAGACCCCGCAGAATGGTCGATAAGCGTTACATATATCCTGCGTAAAACATTTCCTGACTGCCCCGCTCTCAATACTTGATTAATAAAATAAAAAAAACACTGACATCCACATATGAGATTATTTTGAAGTCGATGATTAATATTTTTAACAAACGTTCAAACACATTTTCCCTTCGTTTGTCTTCTCTTACAGTGCTTTAAAAAAAAGTAAAATAGAATAAGAGGTGGTTTATGGAGCAAACAGAAACTTGTGTGCTAAAAAACTGAGAAACATCACAATGAAATCAAGGCAATAGTTTTTTTCACTTTCTCATCTTTCTGACTCGGTCTTTCTTTACATCAAGAACTGAAAGACACTGTTCATCGATGAAACAGTTTGCAGGTAGTGTATGGTGACTTCACAGCAGTTCTGGCCTGCCAAAAGGTCCAATCTGGTCCCCAGGCTGGCTCTGAAAAGTGTGAAAATTGCAGAAAGGAGGGTATAAGTTGTTAAGAATGGAAGACATTATGAGATTGGTTGTCTGAACTGTTAATTTAATCCGAGTCAGAGTTCTGAATCATCCTCACTTTTACAGTCTTCCTACTGACAAAGAAGTTTTTCATACCACACCAAAGAAAGGTGGTTAAACCACTGTGTCCTGCTGATGCATTATAGCACATATTGTTGAAACTGCACCTAATTTTGTTAAAACAGCGCATACTGTAAAGGAGTGGTGGAGATCGAATCGGCCTCCGTGCAGCCCGTGAACTGAGTTTGACTCTTCTGGTTTACAGGGATTCCTGCAGCCTTATTACTATAGTGCTTCCCTGCTGCACTTGAAACAAAGAGCGCACTAACAGCGATTGAGCTGACTGTTAAGGCCATGACTTCACAACTAAATTGATGATGAGACACGATCCATTAGGGCCTGTCTGATGGTGTCTTGTACATGCATGCTGAGCACTAGTGTGCGTGTGCGTGTGCGTGTGTATGACACAATTATTGTCTATCAGCAGAACACTGCAATATCAAGGGAAAAGAAAGCAAAGAGGTTTATAAGTTAAAAAAAAGGCTGAGGTAAAGATCTCTTTAGGACAGACAAAACAGTGAGTAACCCTTTTAACTGGAAACTGCGGGCTGAATGTGTCTATAGCTTCTGAAATGATGATGCATGTCAAGTTTGCTTCACCACTGATAAACAGTACATATATGGTCTTTATTTAATCAGGTAATCTCTTGAATTGGATTGATAAGAAGGTTGGTAGAGATGAGAAAGATTCCTATGGGAGCGACTTGGGAGTGTTCTCTTCATCAAGGCGGTTGTATGATGAAAGAGTCTGTTGTGTGAGGATTAAGGTCATGTGCATTAACATAATAACAGCACTTCCATTAATTTTGGTTCAGTTACCTTGAATTACGGGATTTGGTGAAGTGTTTATATTTGTTTTCAGGCATTTCTGTCACTGCAGGTATCAAGTCAAATGTGTTAGAGCTTCTCAAAAAAGTTCTTACATTATAATTTAGGCTCTAAGGCTAACATGAATACATTTGCATTAGCACATCGTCACATCCAGTTTATTAGAGCTTTGTTGCTGAAAACAACTGCCTCCTGCTGTTTAAAATGACTCTGATTTCCTGCAGGGCGAGTGAACTAAAGTTCAGCGAAGTTTTGAGCCGTCAAAGTAAAACAGTGGACTAAAGATGCTGTGGACTAAAAGCAGTCTGTAAAACCGATTGAAACTACAAAGTCAGGTGATAATTCTGTGTGAATTTGGGACTAAAAGCAAAAGAATAGCTATTGGTTTCAGTGAAACAGACACCTTATATGACTTAAGTAACATTTATATTTATTAATTAGCATATATATTATATTTATATATTTATATAAAATGTATGCATTATGCAGTCCAGATCTTCATCTGGAAGTTCTGGATTAGCATCCATCCATCCATCCATTTCTGGGTCAGCTGCCATGGTGTGAGAGGCGGGGTACACCCTGGACTGGTCACCAGTCTGGCACAGGACAGACAACCATCCACGCTCACATTCACATCAAGAGCCCAAAGTGAACAAATGCAGACGGAGTGAGAGCATGCAGACTTCACTAGAGGTGGGAATCACCATACATCCCACGATACGATATTATCACAATACTTAACGCACGATACGATATTATTGCAATTTTTAAAAATATTTTGCGATATTCAGATTCTGTACATAAAGGTAAACTTTATCAATATTCATTTTATCTAATATCAAAGTCTCACACTCAGTCTTTCTCTCATTTCAGTCAGTTTTATTGTTGACAAACTGAACGGTTTGTATTACAGTTTAGTCCAACTTAACTGAATGCAACCATCTGGTACAATTATAGCTATTCTGAACTATGCAATTTATGAAAACTATGCAGCCCATTCAGCAACTGAAGAACTTGAAAGTAAATTAAAACAAAATATAATTTTACATTACATAAAAAAGTTTTAAGCTTAATTAAAATAAAACATGTCTTAGATTAAAAGAAGTAAACTGTCATGTTTATTGCTGCCAAAAAACAAGTTAAACACATTTGGACAGTGAAGGAATGCCAGGATTCTTGCTCAGAAAAAGGATCAACATGCTCTGAGCACAAAAACCTTTTTTGTAACAAAATATCGATTTCTGCTGTCCCTGTATCGATACATTATTAGCAAACAAAATATCACGATACTACATAGTATCGATTTTTTCCCCCACCCCTAGACTTCACACAGAAAGGTCCTAGCCTTGATTCAAACCCAGGAGTTTCTTAATGTGAGGTGACAGTGCTAACCGCCACGTTCATAATGATTAAACTTCTAATAAAAGCTCCACTAAGTTTACCAGAAATTGTCAATCAATCCCAGTTTACACAGCGTTATTGCCACAGGCTAAAGACTGTGCTAAAGAAAAATTTTGCCTGCTGACTGGCTAGGTTGTCCTCCCAGGCTTGTTGGTGCACTGAGTGTGGGTTCCCTGTCACAGCCAAGAAAGTTGCAGAATAAGGTTTGGGGGAAAATATTGTATTGTTTATTTGTAATGTATACATGACGAACTGTTCAATAAGCTACATTTTTCAGACATAGTTTGGAGAGATATTTGCCGACATTAAGGTTAAGATATGGTAAAATATTGGGCACTCTGTCTCGGTTTTTGGCCAGCTTTTGCCCTTTAGTTTGAGACATTTTGAAATTACATTTATTTCATTATGATCAGGAGGTACTTTGGTACTTATAGGCCTTTATAATTGTGGCTTTAAAATAAGGGTTGGGCGACTGGACGAATATATCCACTATCTACGATAGGCTGAGCCTTTCGCCGATTGTTTTTAGAAGAGCGATTTATTTATTTGCCCATGAGTATGTTTGCTAATAATGTTGGTTGAATCTAAGAGAAGCAATCAATGGAAAAAAATAATAGGGCTGTTTAATGGCACCCTCTTCCATCTGCAAACAAATGCACCCTCCTCAGAGTGCGCCCAAATGCAGCGATTCATTTACTCAAATTCATAACAGAAAGAAAGAAAGGCAGTAGCCTATGTTAAAAAACAACAACATTTTATTTAAATAAAAAAAAAAACAACACAATGGTGGGAAGGGAAACAAACAGCAACTGCCTTCTTAAATAAATAAATAAATGAAGAATCCGAAAAGTAGCTATATTAATACTGAAACAAACAAGAAAAGAAGGTAAAATATTCCCTCCAAACAAAATGTATAAATTCTAAATGCGCAAATCCACGCATGATTACATTGCTCCACCCATTAAAAAGTCTGCGCCTGCACATGTATATTGCCTTTATCGTCATTTATTGGACTGACGATTGTCGGTTGGAAAACTTTTACATATCGCCCAACCTTACTTTGAAACAAGTCCAGGTATAGGATACCTTGGATAAATGTTAGTTTTATATGTATATACTGAGCATGTTTACCTTGAACTTACGGCTTATGTAAATTTTAGCTTTAATGTTGTTAATCCATGAAATAAAAATACTTTTTATTAATTACAACACCCCTCAGTGTGTTGTAATGATCGTGAAATCACTTCCTTTTTAACGTCTTTATTGCTAAATTTGATTGCCCCGAACTGAATGTGAAAAATTCAAATGAATTCTTTTGAAGGCTTGGTCTGAGCTATAATGCATTCATACAGTGCTGTTAAAAGGTATTTTCCCCCTTCCTGTTTTCTTGTTTTTTGTTAAGTCTTTTAAAATGATAATTTCATTTATTAAGGTGAAACGATTATCCAAACTAGTCCTATGTGAAACGTAATTGACCCCTGTAGTTATGAATTAACTGTGACTAATCATATTTTTGTAAAGTGGAGTTCAATCTCTCTTGCCACATCCATGCCTGCTTACTGCCAGATCTGTTGGATCAAGAAATCACTTAAATAGAACCTGTCTGACAAAGTGAAGAAGGGTAAAAGATGTTAAAAAAGGACCAAAGTCACTGACATCTATCAGTCTGGAAAGAGTTACAAAGTCATTCCTAAGGGTTCGGAACTCCAGCTCTTATACACAAATGGAGAAAACCTGACTGGTGAACTTTCCCAGGAGCCAACCAAATTACTCCAAGAGTGCATCAATGACTCAGGAGGTCATAAAAGAGCCCAGAACAACAAAAACTGGAGGCCTGAGTTAAGGTAGTGTTCATAATACTGCAATAAGAAAGAGACTGGGTAAAAATGGAATTCATGAGACCATTTCAAGTAGAAATCCACTTCTGACCAAATGTTAATCGCCAAAACTTTTGGGAAAATACTCTTGGGAACAATGAGGCAAAACTTGAACAGTCAAACATGGTAGTGTGGTCTGGGACTGCTTTACTGCTTCAGGACCTGGACGATTTATTGTAATTAATGGAACCATGAATTTTGCTTTCTACCAGAAAATCCTGAATGTCCAGCTATCAGTTTGTTTCCTGAACTCAAGCACACTTGGGATGCAACTGAACAATGAAGGGAAACATACCACCAAGTCTTCTCTCAATGGAAAAATAACACAAAATAAAGTCTTTTGGAGTGGCCTAGTCAAAGTCCAGACTTATATCAAGTTGTGATGTTTTGACATGATTTAAACAGCCCATTCCTAATCGAAAACCCTCCCCCTACCCAGAATTCAAACAATTCTGCAAGGATAATGGGGCCAAACTCAATGACTCATTGCACATTATGAACATCTCCTTGATTGCAGTTCTTGCCTCTGAGGTTAGCACAACCCATTATTAGGTTTTGGGGACAATTACTTTTTTCACACAGAGCCAGGTGGGTTGGGTTAACTTTTTTCCCCAATAATTAATAAAATCATCATGTAAAAAACTGCATTTTGTATTTACCATGGTAATCTTTGTGTAGTATTAAAATGTGTTTGATGATATAAAACCTGGATCTCATTTTTAAAAATCAGGTAAGTGCTTCAAAAGTTATGTGGATAAACACACACTCTTTCACCTATTGTTGTTGGTACCATAGTTCTCGAGGTATAGACTTTAAACTTGATAAAGAGGCTGGGGAGTTCCCCCAATCAGAACTTTTTACCATACATCTAGATGGTGTCACAGACTAAAATGGAAGGTGACAATGTGTGAAAATGTGGGTGCCTATGCATGACACATGTCAGTGCACCACCGTGAGTTAAACACTTAAATGATGAACTAACATTGTGATGATAAAAGATGATTCACGTATATGGAGTCATGTTGTGAGAACTGTTCTTGTGCTTTCTCACATGTAGGTGGTGCTGGACATGACATTTGGAGGTGGTGGTCATACCAAAGCAATTCTGAGCACAGTTCCCGAAGTCACGGTCCTGGCCTTAGATCGAGATCCCACAGCAATTTCTCTGGCCCAGCAGTTAGCCAAGGAACACTTGTAAGTGATTTATTGAGAAAGATCAACTAGACCAAAGTTGAAGCTTCAAGCTACACACTGTTGAGACAAATGTTTATACCTTATCATGGCTAATGTTTGGCCATCAGTTTTTGTTGTTATAGCTGACAGCTTGACAGTTTTAAGCAGTGTGTGTGGTTTGTGGTAATTTCTTAAAGGATACTGTGGGTTTGATATACGGTGTTGCAGCTCTCCCTGTACTTTCTCACTTCTTCCCTGAGCCCGATCAAATACTGCTTGCCAAGATACAGCCCCTGAGTTCCACTGTCCAATCAGAGCCATTCTTCCTTCTTAACTTAAAGCTTTTCTCCCCCCACGCAAAGCTGGTGGGCCCAGCATGTAATTTGTCAGAGTAAGGGCCCACGCCTGCTGTGTGAGGGAGATGCTACCTCCCACAGAGGATCTATAAGTTACTGGTGGGGGGTGTGGGGGTTAAAAATGGAGAGAGAGAGAGAGGCAAAAAAAAACGAGAGAGAGAGAGAAAATGAAAATATAAGAGAGAGCAGGGAGACACAAGGACACAATGCCAGGGTGAGAGGGAGTGTGTGTGTGTGCATGAGCAAAGCGCGGGTGGATGAAAATAAGATGTTCCTAAGACCATGGCGTGGGAAGGAATCCTTTTACGTAGATTCTGGGGAAACCTCTCTCAAGGGAATCTGCCAGAGAAATGTGCCTGTGAGCGGGGAATGACAATTAAGAGAGAGAGAGAGAGAGTGAATGAGAACACTGTATTCTGTCAGCAGCAATATACCCCTGCTGTAAACTCTTCCACGCCTACTCGTGATGCAAGTTGAGAGAGGCTAGAGAAATCTAGCAATTAACCAATATTATTGGAAGCCTGAGTAAAAGACCCTGGCAGCCCACGCAGTGCATCCACACAACAGGGTTAGAGGATTTTCTCTCTCCTCTGCACTCCCGTTTCTTGAGGAAAGTCTAACCTCAGTGCAAACTGTTGAGTTTCGGTGTCAGTCTGAACCCAGTTTTACAGCACAAAGAGAACAATTTCAAGTCCAAACATTTCAAAATCGTCAGCTTATGAAGGTAAATCTCTTTTCCCTGAATAATATTCACCCGTGTACTTAATGGGATTTGTCTCCTGCATGTTGAGCCTTGCTATTCTCTGCATCATTCTTCTTGTTGCTATGACTTCCCTCCGCTCGAAGATCTGCAGTAGTTGTGCCCACAGTACATGTTATAAATCTGAAAGGCACAGCACGTCATTGAAAAGTCAAACATTGGATTTACATGTACATATATGGTGAAACTGACTGATATGAAGTGAGATCTGAACTGTTTGCATACTCTGTGCTCTTTGTTGATTTACACCGAATGCCATGTTGCCTGTCACATCATGGGTAGTAGGCTCTGAATGCTTTGACACATGAAGCCCATTTTCTTAGAGTTTGCCTGCACATATTGGCTCTCTGTCTTTATTTGGCTTATTTAAAATGTTTTCATAAGAACAGTTTCCCTCTAAGGTTGTAGCGCTTTTCTGCTTTTGTTATTCAGTTGATCCTTCTTTTATTTTTTCCTTTCCACTCTTATTCCACTCTTTCTTACTCTTGTTGTTTGTTTGAAGACCACTGCATGAAATGAAATTATATTTAAAGGTTTTACATTGGAGATTTGTCAGATCTGCAATTAAAGGTGAGCCTATAATAACATGTTGATGAATTATTTGGCAATTTCCTTTAGGGTTTTTACAATACTAGAATTTCAAACGGTAGAGATACCCTGGAAAATACTTAATACAATTTTCAATGCAATGGGGGGAAAATTAAAATCAATCATTTAAGAGGCGTCCATTTTTAACAATAGTTACAACAGTACTGGTTGGTGCAGATGTTTTCAGCTACAGCTAAGGCTGGGTGATATGACTTTAAGTTAAAAAAAATGACAATTCATGAAACATTTCCCCTCAATTAGGATTAATGAATATGAACAAACAAACCCACACACAGACAGGATATTTTTGTTTGTTAGTGTTGTAACAGATTGGCAGTATTACTTTTGGTCGTTAAAACTACAAAAAGTGTCCAAAAAACAGACACAGCATTTTGTATTTGGCAGAGGCCGCTTCAGTTGTGCTGTCAGCTCGGTGTTTGAGTTTAAATATTAACTGTCATTTTGGGAATAAAGTAGAAATTTCGAGATGAACACCCAGCTGAAGCTTTGCAGCTGCCAGCCACAGGTACACAACAATAGAACCCAGTTCATTCCTCTTAAATGCAGGTGAGGCGTAATTGCTGATGCCGCTCTGTTTTGTCAGCTTCCCCGCAGCGGCGCCACAGACCACTCCCCACAACAGCATCACGTAGGTGTAATTTTTAACCAATATAAAACATGCTGACTTTTGTTTGGTTTATTTTATTACTGAAAAAAATAGCAACACCTTGGAGACCTACATTGATTTCATCTAGGCATTTTGCCATTTTTGTTGCTTTTTTTCATGGGTGAAGTCAACCAGAGCTTACTGGGAGAATAGTCCTGCATTACAACAGTGCAAGGACCAGTGCTATGCATTTAATGCAGACAACTCACCAAAAACACTTCACAATTCATAAAATGCACAAACTTGAATTTACGTCCTTCTAAGCTACCCAAGCTGTCGGTTTGGTCAACTGTTTGTAAAATGTAAATGATGTAAATGTTCCCAGGCTACTTATAATAAGAAATGTTAGTTAGATTATAATATACAAGGAGTGACTGCCACAAAGACCTACTTTTACCTCCATCAGCAAACCATGCCAAAGAAGATGTTTGGTATCACTGCTAATAATAATAATGATAATAATAATAATGGCTGTTAATTGGCTGCAAAAAAATCTTTTTTAATTTCTCTCTTCATTCTTGCATGTCATCTCTTGTTTTGCTCTTCCCAGCTAAGTGTAATAGTGTTTGCATTGCTCAGTATAGCCCACACGTCGGCAGTTCTCTTGAGTTCTTTGTAACCGAGCGATAACCTCAATCAATCAATCAGTCGTACATCATAGACGACATAGAGGGAAGTGCTGATTTCCATGTTTAGAAACTCATGTCGTGTTCGCATTTCCTAACTATGGAGAAATGAGCTTGTCAGCCAGGAAGTAAAGATGATGAAATTAAAGTGGGGAAACAGGGGGCAGGACAAACTTCACGATTCAATATTTTCCTGTGGCTTTAACAGTACATAAATAAGTCAGAGAGAAGTCTTTTATATCCATCTCTGGGTCATCTGGGGTAATTTAGTTAAAAATAAAAGAGTCATTTCTAAAGGCTAGCCTCTCTGTGTTTGTATCCCTCTTCTGTTTTTTTCCTCCACTGGACTGTAGATATCTCCATCACCGGTCCCCTGCTGAAAGCAATCAATCACCATCTTGTCTTAGGCTTCAGTGACGCAGGTAAAGGAACTGAGCAGGTCAACACAAGGGAATATTTCAGGCTTGATTTGTGAAGAAGCAGCATGATGCTGAATGAGCATGCGCTCAGACTGAGGCTACTGTGAAGGCTGCTGATGTCCTCACCAATGGTAGCCTTAAATATTTAGTGAAGGAATGATTTCTGAAAAAAAAAAGATTCAGTACTGACCTCAGAAAAGGCAGAAAGAAAAATATCATTGCCACCTATTTTGACAGTTTGATGGATACAGTATAAAGCGTTTTGAGAAAGTATTTTATGAAAGAACTTAAATATAATATTAGAAAAGTATACCTATTTTTTTCAATTAATTAAAGGAAATGACTCACTCATAAGGTGCTCTTAATATCACCCCTAACATTTTAGAGCTTATAAAAGTAGTAAGTGGATAACTAAAAGTAATTTTAAATTCAAATTCAGCTTCACCATAGCATGACTTTTTTGTTTTCTTCACTGAAATGTGCATATTTGTCAAACACAACATGAAAAGATCTTAAAGGGGATTTTTATTAAAGTTGACTTGTTATATTATTACTGTATGACCGGAGGTGAAATGCACTCACCAGCCACTTTTTTTTGGCCAACATTTAGGTTTTGGTTACCAGTTTGAGTTGATTTGAGCTTTGGGAAGTGACGCATTGTCCTGGTTAATGCAGGATGATTCTAAAGAGATGGACATGGTCAGCAACAATACTCAGGTAGGCGTTGAAACAATGCTTAGTTGGTTCAAAATGTGCCAAGAAAATATCCTCCACACCATTACATAACCAGCACCAGCCTCGGCCATTGTCACAAGCGAGGATGGAGCCATGCTTTTATGTTGTTTATGCAATAATTTTCCAATCGTCTGTTGTCAAATTTTGCTGAGTCTTAGTGACTCTTAGCTAAGAACAGAAAGCTTAGACTGACTGGAGTGAGCCTTAGTACGGTCTTCTGCTGCTGTAGCCCATCCGCCTCAAAGTTCACAGTCTTGCACATTCAGAGATGCTTTTCTGGATACCTTGTAACAAGTGGTTATTTGAGTTACTGCTGCCTTCCTTTTTTCAGACTATTTTGTGTGAACTCTAGAGATGTTTGTGTGGTAGAATGTGCAAAAAACATTCCAGTAGATCAGCAGTTTCTAAAATACTCAGACCAGCCATCTGGCATGAACTATCTGTTTATCTGTTATCTGTTGTCAAGCTCTGTTTTGCAACCATGCCATTTTCAGAGTCACTTCAGTCACCTTTCTTCTTCATTCTGATTCTCAGCAACTTCAGCAAATCAACTTGACCATGGCTACATGCCTAAATGCTTCACATTGCTGACATGTGATTGACTGACTAGCAGTGTTGGGACTAACGCGTTATTATTAAGTAACGCGTTACAGTAACTACGTTATTATTGTGGTAACGAGCACGGTAACTAGTTATTATGCCAAAATCAGGAACGCATTAGTGGGATTTAGATAGGGGTTGTTACTCGTTTCTTTGTGTGGTGGCTATCGCGGAGCTTCCACAGATTCAGTAACATTAGCAAGTGGTGGAGACCAGCAGGTGGATGAGGGAAAGGGGAGGCAGGAGGAGGAGAGACCCGAGGCGGCCGCTGGTCTGAGTGTCAGGTGAACTGAACTTCAGGTAAGAAGTTATGACCTGCAGTCTATCTGGGTCAGATATGAACCAAGTTTCGGTGGAGTTTATTTTCGTTATGCTGACTTTTTCCGTACTGCGTACTAGCTAGCATGACGGAGTTTCTATACAGCTGGATGGGTGCTATAATGTTGATGTTGAACTTTATTTTGTTCATAAGGTTAGTTAGTAGAGTTGCCAACCGTCCCGTAAAAAACAGAATCTCGTATTCAGAGAAAATATTACGTGTTTCGTATTGAGGTGAAAAGGAACAGTTTATCCCGTACTTCAGCTACAATGGAAAAAGACACAAAGTTGGAGCTGCACAGCTGCTTCTTCTTCTCTCGTTCTTTCCCCCTCCCTCTCCTGTTGAAACTGATCAATGATCAGCTTTTCTCTCTTGTTTGTTTATCGCCCACTTTGCGCCAGAAAGAGGAAACCAGCGGATGTTGCGCTAAACAACAGCAGTGCGTTTAAGCTTGATCAGCTGTTGTTAGAATTTATTTAATATTAATTTTTAGTATCAGCTGATGTTTGCTGGAGCCACAGCCGTAAAAGTTGCTGGTCATGATGTCGGTTTGGTTATCTGGTAAGAGGGAAACATGAAGATGAAACCAGGAGATGTCCTTACTGGATCATCAGAGCTGAACAGGTGATGGAGAATCAGGTTTATCTTTTAGGTCACATGAATGAGTTGAAGGGAAGTTATGAACTGTTTCTGAGAGACAAATAACACCAGGATCCTTTTTCTATGTAGCTGACAGCTGGTAACTGTGCAGGGGCGGATCTAGCAAAGTTTTGCCAGGGGGGCCAGGTAGGGCATCAGAGGGGGGCACAAGGAAATACTTTTCTTTCTTATTCTCATTTAAAATGTCTAGCTTTTAAAAAATAATTATCTGAATCTTACAACAAACGATTGATAGATTGATGCATATATACCATCAAAACAGTGTACATCACTGTCACAACAGCGTTTGTTTTCATTCAAAGGCTTTATGATTTTTCCTATAATGGTGGGCCGGTCTCTAGTCAAAATGCCTGGGCCGATTTTTTTGTCCCAGTCCAGCCCTGTATGCAGCTCATCTGCAGTCTGGTGTTGCCTACATCTTCCTATTCGGAAGGCAGAATTTCCGAGTTCTGAGTACAATCGAAAGCACCACGACTGCAGTTTTTGTGTTGGATGTAAAAAGCGAGGATAGAATGGCTAGGATAGAATAAGGTGTGGGAATACTCGTGGAAATGTGCACATTATTTTTTTCTTTCTACTGGTAGGTGGCACAGTGCACTTGTGGCAAGTAAGCAAGCTAGAAAACTGGCACTCTTGCTTGGTATCCAGCTACGGAAGCATTAACAAGAGAATTCTGAGAAAAACCAAAGTTACTTTCCTTAGTAACTAGTTACTTTGAAAAGAAAGAATTGTATAAATTTACATTGTTTTAAAAAGTGTTACATGCTTAAAACGATAACTCAATATGAAGAATGTGAATGAAATTGGAGTTCATTGAAAAAGGATCCATTATAATTTTTTGTTTTATTTATTTTAATTTTAATTTTTCTCCTTGTTACTATGTGGAGTGGTATATTCTGATTGTAAATTTGTTGTTTGGTTTGGGTTAGGACCAGAGATAAATGTTAATGTTAGTTTGTTCCCTGATTTTTGGTGCCCACTTGTAATATAAATTGGATTGTAGATAGGGGGCAGGGTTTAATAAGAATATTTTCTTCTTCCTGCTCCTTTTCACACATGGTTGTAGTGCTTTTTGATAGAAAGTGTGGTTAGTTTGTTTGAATTGTTATACCAAGTGTGAAATAAATAAATAAATGAAAATAAATGAAAGTAACGAGTAACTTGAAGCAACTGAGTTACTTTTGATAGAAGTAACTAGTAATGTAACTAAGTTACTAATTTAAAGTAACTTACCCAACACTGCTGACTAGATATTTACATAAACAATGAGTTGGAACAGGTGGGGCTTATAAGGTGGCCGGTGAGTGGATGTATCTTCACAAGGCGTTTAGCAGTGAACAAAGCAACCCCATCCACTTACTTTTCAAACCTTTCGCTTACAATCAGCAGCCACTCATAAGAATGTAAAAGGGATGGTTCCCTTATTAAAAGGAGAGGCGCTTAAACTGCTTGTTTCAAGCAAAGAATTACCAGAAGATATGAACTACAACCATGTATAAGATAAATAAAGAATTTTAGAACTGTCAATAATGCAAAACTACTATAGAACTGAAAATGATGCATAATGGGTTCAGCTTGATCCACTGAGATGCCAGAATAACAAAAAACAAAGGCATGTCAATATTGTACGATGCTACAGCTATAAATAGTTCGGATCTCTTAAGCAATTATGAGCCCACTTGAACCTCAGCACATACACCACTGAAACTTGTCCTCTTTAATAATATAAGACCTTACATAAGGCATTTATATCTCCAACTCTGTCTAAGCCACATAAAGAAGTTAATAATTTAGAAATCTTATGTAACTGTTTTGCATATTTTTAAATCCTTCATTGGCTTATAAAAACACGTTAAAGAACAACAGCACAGTGATGGTTAATTTTGGTGCAGAAACTAAAAATTGGCATTGAAAACAAACCTTGAACTTAAAAGGAAACACTGGCATTGAAATACTTCTTTTGAAAAAAGAAAAAGATCCACTCCTAGTGGGCCTAGAGTATACTGATTATAAAACACAGAGTTTTAAAAAAAATGACACCTTAAAATCCAGCCATCCATCCATGTCATGCTGCTTATCCTGGACCTGGTTGCAGGGGCAGCGGTCTAAAAAAGTTAGGGGCTGGACTAAAAAGAGAACAACGTTTGTAGAATTTGCATTCGGGAGAGAGAATGTAACTCTTTTTGACCTATTGTCAATTTGCAACCTTTGTGCTTTCTGCCCTAATTTAAGGAGCAAGACTAAATAGGTCAAGTTTTCTTTGTAGTTTTTTTTTTTTTTTATCTCACACAGAAAATTGAAATGGGTTAAAGAAAGCATAGTTTTCCAGTTAGAGTTTGCTGTCTTGACACACATACAATGGAATAGGATATAGCCATAGCTCATTTTTGTTAACTAACCAAATTATGTTTGATAACCAAGTCGTTTAACCTAATAAAAGACAGAAAACAATTAAAAACTGAGCTTACTCTTGTGGGCAGAGTTAATTACTGGCCAAACAAATACTTCATGTTTATTTTATTTTCTATGAAACCATTAATCACATTTTTCATTAATCAAATCGTGCAGAACGTTGTTGCACATCACTGTGCAGGTTAGCATTGCTGTCATCCTTTTACTTTACGCTTTGCTTCTTCACAACTTTGCTTTACAGATAGAGAGAGGCAGGGAATACATACTTAGGTTAAACCTTAGGTTTAAATGCATCTTAGGTAATAGTTGCAACATTTCTAATCTAGTTCATGCCTTTCCCCCCCCAGGGATTAGAGGAAGCACTGCTGCTGCACAAGATGATGCAAGTTATTTCACAGTATAACTGAATTTAATGCAGTTACATAAGCTGCAAAGTGAAATTAATAAAGTGAAAAATTTCCAAACAGGCATGCAGTCATTAAGTAGTCCAGTATTTATTTCTTCTTCTTCTTCTTTTTTTTTTTTTTCAAAAAATGCAAGGCAAAAATAAGACAATCTTTCAGAGAATTCTACCTGAAATCATGGTAGCTGTTACAAAGGTAAATGGGTCACTTAAGATGAAGTGCCACTCACCTGGAAAGGATGCAGAAGCTGCAGGAGGTAGAGACATATAACTGCACTTACATCAGACAGTTTTCAGCAGCTCTCAATACTTTGTGCAAAACATTATAACATAATAAAACCCAGAGAAAGCTAAAGAGCCAATCAACAGCCAACCCGGGAAACATATGAGTCAACTTTGTTGTTGCACTGATGGAATTACACAGTTAAAGTTCACTATAATTTCAACTGTGTGATAAGATAAGATAAGATAACCTTTATTAGTCCCACACGTGGGAAATTTGTTTTGTCACAGCAGGAAGTGGACAGTGCAAAAGTTATGAAGCAAAAATTAGAATACAATAAGAATAAATACAGTACACAACTGTACAGAATAGAATAAAATAAAATACTATATACAGTAGAATAAAATATACAATAAGATAAAAATAGAATACAAATGCTATATACAACTGAGTAAAAATACAACGATGCCAGAAAAGATTATTGCACTTAGTGTTATTGCACATGTGTGGATGTGTGTGTTTGTTCAGTTAAAGTCTTTATTATGGAGTCTGACAGCAGTGGGGAGGAAAGACCTGCGAAATCTCTCCGTCCCACACCGTGGGTGCCGCAGTCTCCCACTGAAGGAGCTGCTCAGTGCTGTCACAGTCTGCTGCATGGGGTGGGAGATGTTGTCCAACAGGGATGACAGCTTAGCCGCCATTCTCCTGTCACTCACCACCTCCACTGGGTCCAGAGGGCATCCTAGAACAGAGCTGGCCCTTCGGATCACCCTGTTCAGTCTCTTCCTGTCCCCAGCAGAGATGCTGCCGCCCCAGCAGACCACACCATAAAAGATAGCAGAAGCCACCACAGAGTCATAGAAGGTCTTCAGGAGTGGGCCCTCCACTCCAAACGACCTGAGTCTCCGCAGCAGGTACAGCCTGCTCTGCCCTTTCCTGTAGAGGGCGTCTGAGTTATGAGTCCAGTCCAGTCTGTTGTTCAGATGAACACCAAGGTACCTGTAGCTGTCCACAGCCTCAATGTCCATACCTTGGATGTTCAGTGGTTGCAGTGGAGAATGCTTGTGCCTGCGGAAGTCTACCACCACAGATGACAGGCACATCTACTGTTATAGTAAAGATGTAGGCAAGTATACTGTTTTTATTGGCTTACTGTAACCATAATGTGAATTAGCATGACATTTGTTCAAATGCTCTGGTGGGATAGGCCAGAAATCTTGATTGTGTAGTCACCCAAGAGTGAGTTGTAAATTCTGTATTGCCATGGCTTGAGGAGCATGTGATGCGGAGGTAAAACCTAGAGGGAAAAAATGTTTTTAGGGTTATGCTATGTTATGTTAACTTTTAGGTTTTAAGTCAAAAAACCTAACTTTTTCTTTTTCTGTCAGCATTAATCTCGTTAATACGACGTTAACGCCATAACCGCAAATGCCCGTTAGCGAGTTAACGTGGATTGGCCCGTGCAAATCCTGCACGGCACTAACGCATTAACGAGCTAACTGTGCTAACGCGTTGACGCTGTTAAGCTCTCAAATGGCCTCATATTTTGAGTTTAGAATGTAGTTTGGTGTATAGAAGGTTTCATGGTCTACTCAGTGACTACTTGGTGGTTGGTGCTGATATGCCATGATTGGTTTTCAGCAAATGTGCCACTGTACATTATGTCTACATATGTCTCATCTGTGAGGATATTGTTCCAGATGCCTTGTGGTTTGTTCAGGTCAAAGTTTTGTAAAAACTAGCAGCCCTAGCAAACTAGCCATACTTATTCAGTGTTGTTCAAATTCTACTGACATGAACTTTAACATGCTAACTAAGGCTTGTAGAGTCTTAGATGTAGCTGTTGGATTTTTGCACTTTCTCTGAACACTGCACTGACTGGCCTTGGTGTGAATTTGCTGGGATGTCCACTCTGGGCAAGATTTTGGCATTGTGTTGACTAGGGCTGGGTCATATCATACCGTTCATGGTAATACCGGTATAATGTTGGGCAACGATAAGAAAATGAAATATCACGATAGAATATGGGTAAAACGCGCATGCGCAGTGCCTTTGTTTTCATACGCACATGGCGAAAAAGCATGGCGGCGACGGAGAATGAGAAGGGCGAAAGCGGATCGTTGAATGAAACGGATGAACCAGAATTGGTTTGTAAAAATGCTGCAACTTCAGTGGTGTGGCACTGGTTTAGCTTTCGTCCGTCAGATACACAACAAAGCACTATTTTTGGTAGCGCATGCTAGCGGGCCGTCGTTATTACCGTGTTTTTTTGGAAAATACGCACACTTAAAATCAATCCTTTGATTTTTCTGAAAATCGACAGTGCCCCTTATAATCCCGTGTGCCTTATGTATGAATTCTGGTTGTGTTTACTGACCTCGAAACAATTTTATGTGGTACACGGCGCTCGAAAATCTGTCAAATGTTTTAGTACGACTTTGCTAAGCTACGAAGCCGCACCGCTTGATGGATTGTCGGAGCATTACAGCTATCGTAGGCAGGAGCCTCGCGGAGTGATACGTACTGTGCTTCAACATAATATTACCGTATTGTGTGTGTATAACCTCTTTTTAAGTTTTGTGGATATTATACATGGTTATGCTGAGGATATGTCGGCCAATTTCCACTGGAAATGCCTTTTGGTTAAACTGTCAGCAAGGAATTTGCATTTGCACTGTTACATCTTTATTAGGGGTGCAACGATACACAAAATTCACGGTTCGGTTCGGTTCGATACTTTGGTGTCACGGTTCGATATTTTTTCGATACAAAAAAATGTTCATGCATTTTTAATTTGTCATTTATTAAAATTATAAATATATATTTTAACTCAAAAGTACAGTTTTTAAATTTAACCCTAACCCTTGTGCGTGTTTTTTATTTTGACAGCGAATGCGCACCTGCGGACCACTTATGTGCAGCCCTGGTTATTTAGCTCATCATATTGCAGCCACAGAAATTCTTTTGTCCATGAAACCATAAAGCTGCACTTTCTTTTTGCCTTATAGTCTGATTTGTCATAACTTCTCCGTTTTGTGGTAAGCTTTTCTTTGGCTGTCACTTCTTCACCCTGACCTGTCTTATTTGGCTCAGCAGAACTGAAATGCTTTTACACACGCACTCACATAAGCTCAGCGATTCTCTGCGCGATCAACCTCTCACATGTTTAAGCTTGCTGCGGGAGATTTCACTTGTCATGTTTGCGTAGTAAGCTAACGATTAATAAGACAATGTCAGAGGAATTGGTGCACAAATTATCATCACTCACCAATCAGTACTGTCGCTCTCTATACACAGTTCGCGATTGCAAAGTGAAAGCAAAAAAACAAGCGCAAATTCAAACGCGATTTCAATATGTCACATATTGACAGTGGCTCACCGATGCCAATGACATAATTACCCAGCTACATTTCCGAAAGAATGCAAAAGCATTGACATATATTTTTCCTTCCTACAATAGCCGGACGGGCAGGGCAGAGATAGATTTTGGTAGCCCGACTGGAAAAATCGCTAGCCCCGGGACGTCGGGCTAGCGATTTTGCGAGCCCTGTATCTGATTGAGGAATCACTCATCTTTGGAAAAGAGAGTTTATTACAGAGAAATGGCTCTTTCCAAAATAAAAGCTATACTATCCGCTTCTTCTGGGCTATATTCTCAGCAGCATATTAAACATATCAGGTCCCCATAAGGAGAATCATGTGCTAACGGCTGTCTAAATGACTCGGGTAAAGTTTGTAGCATGCATGCTTGTTGTTTTTGTCTTTGCACTAGGATGATGTCGGCGTAAATGTGCAGTCATATTCGTTGTGTTCCCACTAGTGCTTTCAGGTTAACCTCGTTAAAATGACCTTAACGCCACAACACGGCAAATCTCCGTTAACGAGCTACCCCTAATAGCCCCGTGCATGGGGCTAGAAGGCCAACACGTTAACGAGCTAACTGCGCTAACACACTAGTTCACACCAATGTAATTGAGCATTGCATGGCACATCCAACATACTGTTTTACTGTAGTCCATGACTCGCTTACCTTCAGGGTCATACGTCGCATGAAAACCAAAATAATTCCAAACGCCAGATCTGAATGAGGGTGGTGGAGGTTCAATTTGCCATGTTGCAAGGAGAGCTTAACTTCTGTCTCGCTAGCTTGCCCTGCGCTCTTCCTTCTGACTATGCTGTCTGTGTGGAGCGCTCAGTGGATCTGCGCTCGACAGTGCAGCCTAGGCGGAGTAGTCGAACGCAGATTCACTGAGCGCTCAACACAGAAAGCATCGTCAGAAGGAAAGTTGATAAAATAAATTACAAATGTTGTATTGTTCGATACATGTGCGTACCGAACCGAAAGCACTGTATCGAACGGTTCAATATCGATACAAATATCGTTGCACCCCTAATTTTTATATAACTTTAATGCACATAAAAAACAGCTGCTTGTTTAAGTGAAAATACATTGATGGTTTTTTTTTGCACTAATAAAGTTGTGGAGTTGTAAAGTATTTTGTCTAGTGTCAATTATATCGTCAGTTATATCGTTATCGCAAATTTTCAAATGCATATCGTGATAAATATTTTTGGTCATATCGCCCTGCTCTAGTGTTGACACACACCTGAATGCCCCAGACCTGCAAACTACCAAAACTTCTGTTGTTATAGAGCTGTGCACACTTGCTGATGATCAATTAAACAATTGCATTTCATTAGCAAATTACATAATCATGCCACATAGTCACATAAAATGTGCCTAAATTATTTTGTTATGTTGACCTCGAGGTCAAATATAGTTGTCATGGGTAAATGTTGCGATCTTATATTAATATTTTTAAGCCACTACTTTCTTTGTCACTGCTCATACATAATATGTAACAATAATAATAATAAAGATGGATGGATGGATAAGTAACTTTGTAATGTAGTTACTCAAAGATATGGAGAAACATATGGAGAAAATAGCCACCTAATATGCTGCCTTTGCAGATAAATTTAGCAAATAGCTTTGAAACAGTGCCACATTGTTCTCCACTGAACTTAACTGTAAGAGTTTTGAAACTCTTGCCAAATCATTTACACTGCAACTTTAAATAATGAAAAAAAAAAGTAGAAATTGGAGATGGTGGGTAGAGTGCTACTGAGGAGGCAGAACAAAAAGGGATTGTGCAGGTGATGGGGGAAAACAACAAAGCCTTTACTATAGATTTTCCAACAAATTAATCACTGTGCGGGATAGTGAATAACAACAGCAAAGCAAAGAAAGGCCCTGACTGTGTGGGTGAGATGCTCCCTTGCCATTTTGTCTTCAGTGGGTTTTGAAATAGAGGACCTGTCAATTTGTGTTCCTTCTTTTAATGCCCCTAGTTAATCTTGAGGAAGGTGGAGTCTGTAATGTACCTAAAAAGGGCAAGTTTCTAATTGAGCAAACTATCTTACTAGAGTTTATTGCCCCCTCAGGGCCAATTTAGCTTACAGGCAGCAATCAGTAGTAGTGAAAATACTGCAATCAATCAATCAATCAATCAATACTATACATGCAAACATAAACAGTTACTACACAGATTACGGCAGTATCCGGATTATTATTGACACTCCTCACAATCTCACAACCAGAGCTGGCGACAGTTCAAAAACAAATTACATTTTGTTTATATAGACTTTCTGTTATTGTCATTAATACCACGACTGCATCAATGTAGATTTTGAATAATGTTATTGATACATACTTTTACAACACTCTCGGATTATCCTGTATAGAAAATAGTCCAACGATTTGATTGTTTAACAATTTGATAATAATCATCGTCATTAAAAATAAACTGGTTTTTATAAACGGTAATGAATGGGTGTTGTAAGAGTACTGTCTCGGAAACATCAAGCAAATGAACTAAAATGAATAAAAATTATAGGGAACCAAAGAGAAGCAGCATCAGTTGGGAAGCGAATGACAAAAAAACACTCTTGCAAGGCTTTGATCAGCATGCATTTTTATTATGTGGATTAAAATGTATACCTAAGTGCACCAATGCGTGTTGAAAATGTGTCCTTTACAAATGGAGGGACGGGAAAAATTAATAGCGTGTTGTTTTTGATTAGCTGTGAGCACTTATTGTGATGTATAGCTTACACATGGCAGGCATAGACTCAAATTAACCATCCTTCTCCAGATGGAGGTTCGTGTGTTGAGAGCAGTGACTCAGTCTTTGTGCACAGGTTGCTGATTTTTTTCAAAGATGGGTGAGACATCAGATTTAACAAGGCATTTGAAAGTGCTTTGCATGCATTTAAGAGCAGAGGCTTGCTTCACTAGCTAACATTAAGGCTTGTCAAAAAAAAAAAAAGAATCTGGGCAGCGTAGCTTATTGACGCTATCCCAACCATCGAAACACTGAAATATTATTGCAGTGTGATTACTAAGGGCCAATAATTCCAACATTCTCTCTTCTGAGTTGTCAAAATATTTGTTTTTTTTCCAGTAAATGCTCATACTCAATACCTTTTAAGGAATAGAGAAAGGCAAACAGACCAAGTTCAGTAACTACAAAGTTTTCCAGATAATTTCATTTGTTTTACAGGTGATGCCCTCCAGTATGTAGGCTGAACCAAACATTAATAAATGGACATTGGTAGCTTATGTAACTGCGGCAAGTGTAATAAATAAAAAAAACTGAGGAAATGTAAACCATTAAAGGAATTAAATCAAGAAGGACAGATGCAGTTGCAAAAATTGCAGTATGTTGATTCTAAACTATTGGTTGAGGTTTAGAGAAGTGGAGCAGCCATTCCATTTTTGTGGTATGAAACATATGAATTCAGATTTTGAGCTGCTTAGCTTTTTGCTGTTACTCTGCAACCTACAAAATTGTTTTTTTGTCATTTGGAAAGGACAATCTGACATTTTGGTTGCTTTTTTGATGAGTAATGACTTCACTAGAAATGTATTTTCATATATCTGGGAGCTGACGAAGGCTGCATAAGACCTTTTGCCCCTAATGTATAGACGCTAACTCCTGTTGCTCTTTTCTGCCATCATCTTTGTTCACACAATGTTAAAAGGTCACATGAAAAATGCATGAAGTTGGCTTAAGCATCTTACCACTCGTGCATGAGGAAGTCGGTACACAGAGTCTCCTCTGTCAGACAAGGGGAAGGATCTCAGTAGGCTAGCTAAGACAGTCGGCCTCCAAGGGGGTAAAAATAACTGATTCATTTTTTAAAAGGTTCACGAAAAAACTACTCAAGCTTTTATGTGTTGCCAGTGACTCGCTGGTATGTCATACTCCTCTTGAACTCGGCAGCTTAAAACAACCACTCTCCAGATGTTGTGTGTGCGGGTTGTTTTAAGATTTTATGTATTCATGTTTATGCCCCAAAGATTTGCAAGATTCGTTTTTTAACCATTCTTACCAGATGAAGTTGTGCCATTAAGGTCTGATAAAGTGAGAAAAAGAGAGCAGTGTTTGTTTGTGCCAGTTACTTTGGTCGTAGCCCAGACTAAGGGTAAATACAACCTCTAGCCTCTGACCGGTGTGACAAAACCTCCCAAAAACGAACAAAATCAGAAAAGAAAGGAAAAATAACATTTACAACCCTAGTGCTAAACCTAATTTAATCCTAAGTTTTGGAAGGCAGTAATGAACTTTTGGTGGAAAAGATTTCAACGGTTTTTGATGGGAGTCAGAATGAAGAATTTAGTTGTTCGCTGCTTGCTGAGATTTAGGAAAACAGTTGAATTAAAACAAAAATTTTAAATGCTGATAGTTTAAAGTTAGGGTTTGGGTTACAGTTGCTGTATACTTGTAGTATACTTGTACTATATTTTTGCGATTAGTCGACTAATCAGATCATGCATCCATTGGACGTAAAACGTACAGCTTATTGCACCAGCATGCGTCTGCTCTTATATAACTATCATTAGCTTACAGTTTTAAGTGTTTAAGGTATGTGCTAACTAAAAATAAAGACAAGATGATAGTTTATTAAATTTTAATGAAATTTGCAGATTGTTTCGGTGAAGTTTAATAAACTCCTTGCTATCTAAAATATAACAGGACACCGGAGTATATTCTCGAGCATCTCACACTTCTGATAATCAGTTGTCTTCTTGATGTTTATTCAGCTGTGTAAAAACTATAACTTTAATCTCAGCCAAACCGATTTACTCAGGAACAAAGAAAATACTAAAAAAGCCAAACAATAACATTTTGAAGTTATCTAAGTGACTTATATATATTTAACCTGAGTAGCGAAAGACTGCAGTTGGTTTGAAAACGATTTGCAGGGAGTCCGGTGTTCTCACGGTGTTCTCACGGGCTCTAGTGAGCTTTGCCCCCGGCTAGCTATCGAGCTGGTGGGTAACAGACGTCTCCGAAAACGTCAGAGCGCTTTTGAAAATATGTGGTGTCTTGATAAACTGAGCAGATATTTGAGGTTTACACAGCTACATTCTCGCCTGAAAATATGTTAAACGTTTATTTTGTGACCCAGAAAGAATAATAAGAGTAATATTAAAACTAACTAGCTACCGCCATTGTTGTAAACTGAGCTGGGCTGCACTATGAATTCTGGGACACAGCTTCTTCTTCTTCGGGGTTTAACGGCAGCTGGCATCCTTGTACATGCAGTGCTGCCATCTTCTGTTTCAGTCCGTTATTGCACTCTTAAATCCTACTATTTATTCCTGCGTCTTTTGTGAGCTTACAAAGCTTCAAACAACGCGTCGACTATTAAATCAGTCATCGACGATTTTGATAGTCGATGTAATCGTAACTAGTCGACTAATCGTGGCAGCCCTAGTTAATAGACACATTTTAGAATATAAAATTATGTAATACAACTTCTTTTTGTAAAATATGGAACACATTTCACAATAGTATTAGAAATACTCATTTGTCTCCACATTGTAAGCATTTGTGAAGGTAGGTCTTCTTCAATTTACTATGGATTTTTTTTCTTTGGTTACAAATATAATCTCTTTGTATTACATTATAAAATATTTTTTTCTAGATTTCAACTACATATGTTTTATATGTAACCGAAACATATTCTCCAGTCTTTGAATAGCCATCATGTCTTCAGTTGTCTTTGTCTCTAAATACACTATTTCGTTCCCTAATTCTTTCTCAGTGGTCGTGTGAAACCAATGCTTGGCCGGTTCAGTGAGCTTGAAGACCTGCTGTCAAACATGAACGTTAAGCCAGGCAGCATTGATGCTGTCCTGTTGGATGCTGGCTGTTCCTCCATGCAGATGGATGAGGCAGAAAGAGGCTTCTCCCTGAGCAAAGATGGACCGTTGGATATGAGAATGGATGGAAACAGGTAAAAGATTTGATACATACATTGGTTGGCTTATTGTGATATGCTGGATAATCAGAAGCGCTTGTGCGGTATTAATCAGTGTAATAATGTGAAAGTGCAGATAGTACAAAAAGGCGTACCTAAAATGGGTTACCAACAGCATGGGTCCAATTAATGTTATTTGTTTCTCCTATAAGTGATGACCTGAAGGCGTGAAAAAAATGTTTGTTTGTTTTTTTAAACAATGAAAACAAACCCATTTTTAGTCGACCTCTAGTGGTTATGTTAAAGAAAGCGTTCACCAAAAAAACGTTTGTCCTGTTCCTACATTGAACATTTGCAGAGTGTTTGTGAAGCAAAACTAACCCTCCAATCTGATCAATGAAACTGGCTGTGCCAGGCATGAAAGCACTTTGCATTACAAAAGTTCTATTCTTTTTATATTGTTTATCTTAGATGTGCTCGGGACTTGTACACAGTAACAGGGCAAAAAGTAAACTGATGGTATATGTAAGAAGGGAGCTAGCATTGCGATTTCATTTGGTAATTTTGTAGTTATACCCTTTAGATAATTTACTGTAATTAGTAGACGTTAACATACCCATGTTACACAATCTCAGCAAGGAACTCATTCACTGAGATTGTGATTGGGCTAACATAAAAAAAAACACAGTACATTCAATTCTTCCACAGATGTCAGCATCAGTGTACTAATACCTCAGTCACACTTAGTGACTGGGCTAGCTACATTTGAGTTCCCTGACTGATTGGTGAGTGGTTGATGGCAGTCACAAGGTAAATTTGTCCCAATGAGATGTATGGTGCAATTGCTGTGGTTATGCACTGATTACCATGGTTGGCTCTAGTATCCATGGGAAACTTTGTTTACAAACTACTGTAGCTACGTTCTGAGTTGTAGTGAAACTGAACAGAGGCACACAAAAACGTGTTAAAATGTGTTGGCTACAGTGGTGAAAAGCTCTGTTATTTTATGTTTCCATTTTTCCTCAGTGAATTGTTGTCTCCAGGACCTGTTACGTCCATACGACCTGTTTATGTCCATGTGACTGGGACCTAAACCTTTCAGAAGACATTCTAAAACCCTTATTCTAGCCTGATTTAGCCATTTCTTTACCACGTTTGATGTGTGTTTGGGGTCATTGTCCTGTTGGAACACCCAACTGCACCCAAGACCCAACCTTCGTGCTGATGATTTTAGGTTATGTTGAAGAATGTGAAGGTAATCCTCCTTCTTCATTATCCCATTTACTCTCTGTGAAGCACCAGTTCCATTGGCAGCAAAACAGCCCCACAGCATAATACTCCCACCACCATGCTTGATTGTAGGCATGGTGTTCTTGGGGTTAAAGGCCTCATCTTTTCTCCTCCAAACATATTGCTGGGTATTGTGGCCAAAAAGCTCGATTTTTGTTTTGTCTGACCACAGAACTTTCCTCCAGAAGGTCTTATCTTTGTTCATGTGATCAGCAGCAAACTTCAGTCGAGCCTTAAGGTGCCGCTTTTGGAGCAAGGGCTTCCTTCTTACACGGCAGCATCTCAGTCCATGGAAATGCAAAACACGTTTGACTGTGGACAATGACAACTGTGTTCCAGCAGCTTCTAATTCTTGGCAGATCTGCTTTTTGGTGATTCTTGGTTGACTCTTCAACCCCCTGACCAATTTTCTCTCAGCAGCAGGTGATAGCTTGCATTTTCTTCCTGATCTTGGCAGTGACTAAACAGTGCCATGCACTTTATACTTACAAACAATTGTTTGCACTGTTGCTCTTGGGACATGCAGCTGCTTTGAAATGGCCCCAAGTCAATGAGCCCTATTTAACTGGCCTAAGAGAAGTCACCAGCTGTAGTCACTCATAATCACTCACAAGAAGTTAAGAGGCTATGCTATGAAGCTCAGTTCGCTGACAGCTTTCTAAGTCACCAAAATTGCTAATTCATGTTGCTGTATGTATATTTTTGACCCAGCAAATGTCATCACTTTTTTCTGTTAACCCATAATAAAGTCATTAAAGAACCAAACTTCATGAATGTTTTTTGTGACAAAGAAGTATCTGTTCCAATCACTCTATCAGAGAAAAATCAGAGTTTTAGAAATAACGGGACACTCAGTAGAGCCATTATATCATATTCTTTACAAGTGTATGTAAATGTTTGACCACAACTGTATTTTCCAAACCAAAAGATCAATTTCTCCCTTTTGGTCTTATCCAATAAAGTATGTATTTCCCAAGTAGTAAAATGTACTACATTATGATTTGAAACCTAATTGCAGACAAAGTATGTTTAACATTTATCGATCTAAAATGTGTCAGTTTTTATATATTATTTTATAGAAATATCCATATTCCTTCCCGAATATTTTCAGAAACATTTCTGCATCACTTTAAAATGTCAGCATAATCCACAAAGAAACTCCTTTACAAGCTGATGCAAAAGCTGCTTTTCTCTTTTCCTTCCCTCACAATCATTCTATTCATGACTGTCATAAAGGTTTTCAGCTGTAGCTCAGAGTTGTCAGGATTCACCACTGTCAGCAAGGACATGACGTCAAGCGACTTAATTGGGCTTCTCTTTGTGCGTAGGTACCCCGACATGCCCTGCGCCGCTGACGTTGTGAATACCTTAGATCAACAGGCTCTTGCATCCATCCTCACTGCATATGGGGAAGAAAGACACGCCAGGAAAATAGCTTCAGCCATTGTGGAGGCACGCCGTGTCAGCCCCATCACCCGGACACAGCAGTTGGCCAGTGTGGTTGCAGGTAAATAGACACCACCCTGATTAATTCCCTGCAGCATTCAGGAGGCTATAAGGGAAAATAAAAAAGGAGTGGAGTTATTAAGGCTGTCTCCCAGTGGGATGTGTGTGTCTCAGAAAATTATGTGAACTGTGATCTCAGTCATCATCCTCTCTTGTGCCTCTGTTTTGGGTGTTTTTATTCCACCATCCTTGGAGAGATAAAGATGAGGCAGAAACTGAGTTGTAGATGGCTGGAATAAAATGTGTGCCTAACTCACATGCAGGAGCCCATCTCTCTCCTTCCACACTGCCTACCTTTTTTGTTTCCTTTCCCCCTCTTTTTTCCCCGTCTTTTCTTTGCTCACAAATACAGACATACACCTGACACAAATGCAAACGCCCACATGCACTCACAAATGACACACGAGTTGCATTCAACCGGGGTTAGATTATTTGTCTTCGATGATTGTTTTTTTTCCTTTTTTTTTCCTCTTAAGCCTTATGACTCCACATTTGAGATGCTGAATGGGAGAGATGTCGTTGCAACAGTTATTGCACAGAGCAGTATGTGCGTCAGTGTCACCCTGGGAGAACAGGTGTGAGTAAGAGCAGCTGTTTGATGCTTTTTGAAGAGCAAAGCGAGCTACCACCAGTGTTTATTGGGAACAATCTAAGAGGTCTGGTTTTTTTAAGAAAGTTCCAGGGGGAGCTCTCTGACCAGTTGTGACAGTGATACTCGGCATCATTTTCAGAATAAATGACGAGGGGCTTATGCTTTTCTTTTTTAGGGATAATGTGGGACATTACTCAGCAATACACAAATATATTTAAAGTTGGTTTTTTTTTGTTTTGTTTTTTTTACATGGACACAACAAATAAGTTCTGCAGAATATTTTTAACTTTCATTTGTTTTCAGTCATTAATTTACTGAAATTTTATAGCAATAGGTAAACAAAGAACCAGGGCTCAGGATCTGTATACACTAATGGGTCCAAATACAAATGATCTACAATAGATGAAGCATTTAAGACCAATGCTTAACCATCTTCCCACACACAGATCAAAAAAATCAAACAAAAATGACCTAAAAATCCAACTTTTGAGTTGCATAAAAATAAATATTAAACAAATAGAAAATAGGATGACTGAATAAAAGCATAATAATAATAATGATAATAATAATAATAACTTTATTTACATAGAACTTTTTCAAACACAGAAAATGCTTCAAAGTTTAAATTAAAACACATCAACAAAGTGAACATATTCCAACACACACATACACTGTGTGTGTGTGTGTGTGTGTGTGTGTGTGTGTGTGTGTGTGTGTGTGTGTGTGTGTGTGTGTTGGGTGCCTTCTTTTTCAAACAGAACCATAACATCTTTTCAGCTTTATAAATTTTGAATTAGAAATGTATTTATTTTAACTAATAAATTGATTTACAAACCATATTTTTCCAACAAGCTTTTTGTTTTTTAGATTTTAGATTGAGAGTTGATTGGTTGTTGTATTTACAACAGAGGTTTAAAAATGCTTTCTAAAACTGTTATCGTGATTTGGTGCTGTATATCTAAAATTGAATTTGTGTTGAATGGAATTGAATTGATATGACACACACATGTAAGAGCACAGGGATTCACAGAAAATATTGCAAATGGACAAAGCTCCTGTAATGACAGGTATAAATATGGCTGTGTGATGACATCACGTCAGTGCACAAAGCGACCAATGTGGTGAGCATAAATTGGCCATTAAGCAGCACAAGCTGATAGAAGAAACATTAAGTGACATTTAAAGCCTGGGAATAAACGGGGCGTGGCTGCGTCGTATTGGAGCTGCGACATGGCTACAGGGCGTAATCGCTCCCGCTCTTTGTTTCCCAGAGGAGCAGCTCATGATCTGAAATATATCACATCATCTGTCAAACATGGTGGAGTCAATGTTATAGCACGGGCATGTGTGGCTGCCGATGAAACCGAGTGATAATGTGACTGCTGATAGAGGAGGCAGGATGAACTGTGTGTAGAGGGCTACACTCTCTGGTCAGATTCAGTCAAATGCTGCAAAACTGTATAAACAGCTTACTGTAAAAAACACTGTGTATAAAAGTGTGTATAAGAATGGCTATGAAAATTTCTTAACCTAATGCAATACTTTTAATAAACCTCTTAAATCAAAATCGATAATTTGTAGTTAAATCACATTTTGATTGTTTGATTTAAAATCTGCCAAAACATTAACATTGCTTTGGTTCACTCTTAACTACCTGATTCTCCTTCATGTACACATCATAATCTCTTCTGTTCTCAATGGATCTGTCTTCAGGACCTTTTGAAAGATGAATTAGAGAGGGTGCACATAGCTTGGTGAGGCTAGCCCTGGGCTGGTCCTTGCTGTGCAGTCATTGTATTGATTGCAGTGTGAGTCACACCTTGGGCTGTTCAGTGCAGGAGGAGAGAAATGCCACATCACTCACTTCTCTATTTATTGCGGTTTCTTTTTTGGTCTATGTAAGTGTCTAATTGTTCTTGTCTCTTCTGTGTTGTGGTTGGTTAGAGGCATTAAAAGCTCTTCACTTGTTTTAATGCAAAAAGAAAGATTTTGAAACTTTATTATGCAGCAAATAATCAGTTTTTAGTTTTTGCTTTAATACCCACATGATTTGATTGATTTGACATGACTGATTTGCACATTAGCTCTGTGCATTCTGCACCCTGTATATGTTACTCGTGCACAGTTTGGTAAGTGCAGTTGCTCTGGAAACTTTAAATATTTGGTGAGTGTCTGCAGTTTACAATGCTCTGTATGGCACATGCATTTTGACCACAGGCTCAAATAAATTAAAGGGGTACAAGAAGTTTTGTAAGAAAAAGATTTCTTCCTCTGAATGTCAGGTGCAAATTATTCAGGAGTGCAGAAATGTTAAGGCAGCTTGATTTATTTTATTCTGGGAAATGTTTTCATTCAACGGGTTTCTTTTATTTTCCTGAAGAGAGAGGATACTGGGAGTTATTTTAACATTTCCAGTGTTATTCTCATAAGGATAACACCTGAGGGCTGTTGAAGTTAGGGCTGCTCAATTAATCGAATTTTAATCACGATTACGATCTGGGCTTTCAACGATCATTAAAAATGACTGAGCCGATTATTAGCCCCTCCCT
>NW_024582420.1:1040137-1058067 GCF_018398535.1 Haplochromis burtoni
ATAACAGTTGTATTGATGTATAGCAACTTGAAATGCTCCCACAAATGGCACTACAGCATGTAAAAAAATAATATAAGCTCTGGTGGACTTGGTTCTATAGTAGGTCTTAAAGGGTTAAATAAATATCGTCAAATAATCGTGATCTCAATTTCAGTGAAAATAATCGTGATTATCATTTTTGCCATAATCGAGCAGCCCTAGTTGAAGTCACAACGATCAGTGTGTAGATTGGTAATGTGTTAGCAGATAAGTAATATGGCATGAACCCACTCTGTTTTTAAGATGCTATGCTTGATCTGCTTTACTTGTCAGTACTTCTCTTGTCTGTTCAACTTCCCAGTCACACAGGCCTAAAGACCACTGAGAACCACTGGTCACTAATAAGGGTGGGTTTAAAATATCAAATCAAACTGATTTTAGCTTGAATAGCGCAATATCGACTCATTAAATCCTGAATCTATTTTTAAATATAAATGTATTTAGGCAGAAATGCCAGAATCTCAGGTTAGAGTTCACAAAACTATTTCAGCAACCACCAAACAGCTAAAACAGCAAATGAGAGCAGGTAAACGGATTCCAGACAAAGATGCAAACACAAAGCGAGTGTCGTTCCCCCCACAGCATGTACATAGACATGCCGTTGGGGCTGAAAGCCGACATCTCACAGATTCTGAACCTGCAGCTTTTGTCACTCTCCGACCAAAATTCACTGAAACAGCAGCAAAAGAACATAAAGACTATGCTCCACGTTTGAAAAACATCGTCATGAATTCCTGCTTACTTTTGCTGTTTTGCTTCCACCACAATACAATCACACTTCCTGCACACGTTTTTCTCTCTCTCAGTGTACTAAGGAACAGTTTCCCATCTCAAATCTCTGTTTTCTGCGTTATTCGCTTGATTATTACGCACTAGTCTACCGTTGTGTACAGCGCTGTATGGATATGTACTGATAAATGGTCAGTTCTGGTGGATTATGTATTACGTTGCATAATCCACCAGAACTAATACAAAGCGCCTATAATTTTCAAACCAGGAGGCTGTGGGGTTGCACTGGCTGCCATGTGCATTTTTTTGCTCGTCTGTTTAACACCATTCACAAATTTTCAAAACCATGTCCTCCAGTCCGGTCAGTCCAGACGGTTGACCTGTACTGCCAAATTATCAGCTAATGTTAGCTAGTTTGGTCAGCAGCTGCATTCATATACTATATGGGTGCCACATAGAGACATGTTTTTTTGGTGCTTAGTGGTGTACTAATAAAATACAGTGGTCCCTCGCTATACAGTGGTCCCTCGTTCACGTTTCGCCGCCTCGCTGTTTCACAGATTCTTTTGGTGCAATTTTGCATGCTTTTTATTTTTCTTACAGCGCATTCTGTCCTTTCTCCCGATTGGCTTAAGACCATTGTCAATCAGTCTCGTGCAGTGTCTCCTGTACGCTACAGAGTGCATTCAGCTTGTCAAATTTACATAAATCTTCGATCGCTAGCAGTGTAACTCTAAAGTGCTGTACTGTATGTAAGTTTTCTCCCCCACACACACCCCAATGTCTATGAAATGTTTTGCACCGTCAAAGGCAACCACAGGTGCCTTATAAAGAAAAATATAGATTTTTCTTTATATCTGTACCAATATGATTTTTCTTTATGCAGTAAAATTAGGCATTTTGACATGTAAGTCTCTGAGATCTTTTCAGCTTTATAAATTTTGAATTAGAAATGTATTTATTTTAACTAATAAATTGATTTACAAACCTTATTTTTCCAACAAGCTTTTTGTTTTTTAGATTTTAGATTGAGAGTTGATTGGTTGTTGTATTTACAACAGAGGTTTAAAAATGCTTTCTAAAACTGTTATCGTGATTTGGTGCTGTATATCTAAAATTAAATTTGTGTTGAATGGAATTGAATTGATATGACACACACATGTAAGAGCACAGGGATTCACAGAAAATATTGCAAATGGACAAAGCTCCTGTAATGACAGGTATAAATATGGTTTTTCTGAGTAGCCTCAATTGGGGCCTAGAGGAACTGCATTGTTTTCCACTTCTGCATGCAAAAATCGATTCTGTGTAGTATTGTGATATTTTGTTTGCTAATAATATATCGATACAGGGACAGCAGAAATCGATATTTTGTTACAAAAAAGGTTTTTGTGCTCTGACTTCAGAGCATGTTGATCCTTTTTCTGAGCAAGAATCCTGGCATTCCTTCGCTGTCCAAATGTGTTTAACTTTTTTTTGGCAGCAATAAACATGACAGTTTACTTATTTTAATTTAAGACATGTTTTATTTTAATTAAGTTTAAAACTTTTTTATTTAATGTAAAATTATATTTTGTTTTAATTTACTTTCAAGTTCTTCAGTTGCTAAATGGGCTGCATAGTTTTCATAAGTTGCATAGTTCAGAATAGCTATAATTGTACCAGATGGTTGCATTCAGTTAAGTTGGACTAGACTATAATACAAACCGTTCAGTTTGTCAACAATAAAACTGACTGAAATGAGAGAAAGACTGAGTGTGAGACTTTGATATTAGATAAAATGAATATTGATAAAGTTTACCTTTACGTACAGAATCTGAATATCGCAAAATATTTAAAAAAAATTGCAATAATATCGTATCGTGCGTTAAGTATTGTGATAATATCGTATCGTGGGATGTATAGTGATTCTCACCTCTACTGGATAGAAGTGTAACTCTACCTTTAAGTTATCACCAAATTAGTAAGACTATTAGTTTAATTTGTTCTGTTTTTATTTGGAATTAAAATGCAACAATGCTATAATAAATCATTATTGGACCATTAAACTTGTAAGATTAACTCTGACCAATTCTTGTTTCCAGGATCGTTTCCTCCTGCAGTTCTCTATGCACGTAAAGACCGGCTCAACAGACCTGCACACGTGGCCACTAAGACTTTCCAGGCCTTGCGTATCTTTGTGAATGATGAGCTGAATGAACTTCACGCTGGCCTGTGTGCTGCCCAGACGTTGCTAAAACCCAGCGGACGTCTCTGTGTTATCACCTTTCATTCACTAGAAGATAGACTGGTCAAACGTTTCCTCCGGGGAGATGACTTGTCTAATCTGGATCACTTCAGCCAGAGGAAGCAAGGTACCAAGAAGGAAAACCTATCGCATGAAAAAAGTGACGGAAGTGTCTATTGGCTTCCTCTGCGAAGAAAAGTGATCACTCCAGAAAAAGACGACGTTAAGGAGAATCCTCGAGGACGCTCCTCTAAACTCAGGGCAGCACTCAGACGATAACTATTGAACATTAAATATAAGACAATAGAAGTTGTAGAAAAAAAGTTGGAGCTTTTTACATTGAACATTAAACTTCTACAAAGACTCAGGGTTAAATCTCAGTAGACTTGGTATCACTTTGTAACAAAGGAGCTCAGCAGAGATCAGTGTGTTACTAAGTGGACTTTAGACATGAGGTGATTGTACTGTTTCCTATTTGCTTTGTAAGGAACATAAAAAATTAATTTACAGTTAAAATTTTGAATTAAATGGAACAAATGTTTACCAGTGTTGTTTTCATATTCCTAGTTGTTGTGAACAACCTGTTTTTTTTCTGATAAAAACAAGTAAAGAAAAACTAATGCACGAGGACAAAAACTGTGATGAAATGTATTGACACTAGGGATGGGTACCGGTATCCGGTGCCATGACGGCACCGGTTCTGACATAAACGGTAGTAACCAGACCAAAAAGCAGCACACATTTCGGTGCTTTATTTCGGTGCTTTTTTTTCCCTGAGATGTCATACACTTTGGATTCCAGGCAATCATTTTACCAATCATTTTACCTTAGCGTAGTAGGCGGGTCTAGGTACGTACGTTCTTTTAGAGCAGAGCTACAGATTAAAAATGCCCAAGGCGAAGCGGTCAAAAGTCTGGCTGTACTTCACAGCAAAAGATGCAAACTCAGCAGCCTGCAACAAGTGCTTTAAGGTGATACTGTGCAAAGGAGGTAACACCTCAAATCCGATGAAACACCTGGCGACGCATAGCGTTTTTTAAAAGCCGAGAAATGCACCGTATTTGATAGCTTGCTGCGAGACCTCACATCGAGCACATTTACTGCGGGTGGGTTGCCTGTTATCGGACCCGGAGTTAGCGACATCCCCCAAAAACCCAACGAGGAGAGTCCTGGCCCCTAGCCCTGCCAGTGTAGCAGAAATGATGACCAATGATGATGGCAGCAGCAGCCGTTCTTCTCTGGGTCAGTAGCTTAATGTTGTTCGTGTGTAATTTCCGCTGAGTAGGCTAACCATGTTATTAAATTAATGAACGTAAGGTGAATTAGCAAACACCGTTGTAGTTGCATGCGGCTGTCTTCCTGTTTGATGGCAGATACTCCCTTCACCCTGGAAAAAAGGCTAAAATGACCAAAGAAAAAGTGGAAAACAGCTAAACATGAGAGGTTTTTGGACAAAGTGTGTGTTCTTCATTCTTTAGGCACCGGTTTGAGCACCGTTTAAGCACCGGCACCATTTCAAAAGTACCGGTTTGGCACCGGTATCGAATAAAACCTAAACGATACCCATCCCTAATTGACACTTTGGTAAATGAATAAAAATGGATGAAAATATTCTGGAGAGACGAGGTCCAATCAGAATTAATTAACTTGTTAGGAAGGTGGGAGGAGTTAGGGGAAGTGATCCAATCAAAAGTAATCTTGTGAAGTAAGATGAGATTTTTTTGGTAAATGGTACGGCTAGCGCTCATGCTCTCTGTTTCTCATGAAAATGTGACAAAATGTCAACGCTTGGGAAGAAGACAAGTCATATGGAGCCATTTCGCATTTGATGTCACAGAAAATAAGACGCCTTTTAAACCGTGTGGAGGGAACTTGATAAGTGCTTAGCCTTTATATTTTAGTCAACTGTTGTTATCTCGGTCTGCCTTACCGGAGTCATGTACTACCCACAATGTTGGGGAGTAACGGAATACATGTTGGAGGCCGGTGTTTTAGGAGCGGCAGAAGATCTCATCAACAGGCAGTGTTGGGGAGTAACGTAATACATGTACCACCGTTACGTATTTAAAATACAAAATATGAGTAACTGTATTCCGTTACAGTTACCGTTTAAAAAGGTGGTGTTCAGAATACAGTTACTTTGTTGAAATAAAGGGATTACACGGCGGTCTTTTCCTGTTTCATATGCTAGGCTGTCCCGTCCTTTTTTTGGTAATACCACGCTGGTGGAAACTCAAACAAAACACGCATTAAGAGGCTCTAATGTCTGTGTCTCAATCTTGCGGCCTATGTCACCTCTACTTGCGGCCCGCATAAGGACGTGACGAAATATTTTTAAAAATTATTGTTCAAAAAATTATTTAATATGAAGGCAATAGGCAGAGTGTTACAGGCATAGCCCTAAAGAATGTAGCCTCATGGGCAGTGTAGTCCAGTTGTAAGTAAGCTATAAAGAATTCTGTGCTTAAACAGTGTTGGTCAAGTTACTTGGAAATAGAAATTAGTTACTAATTACTGATTACTTCTCCAATATAGTAATCCCATTACTTACTGATTACTTATTTTCAAAAGTAATTAGTTACTTAGTTTTTTTTTTTAAAAAACATGATGAACAACCTGAATGCATTATAAAGAAATAGACCTTTCAGCCCAATTCTATTTTTTTTCTGCGTAATCCATCATATAAAATTGAGTCAAATGAAAAAGTCTCTTTTTAAAAATTGTTTTTATTAGTTTTAGTCTTTTAACTTTATGCAACATTCTCTAGAAGAAATTTGTTTTCTGCATATTCCAGCATATAAATTAAACTTCACATCTGAGCAAGCACCTGGCACGCTGCCTTGGGAATGTGAAATTAAAAGAGAAACCTGACCGCTGTGGCACCGGGCAAAGTTCTTGCCAAACAGGTGAAAATAGACTTTAAGAGCGACAGGACTTGGTGCTGCTGAATCTTTGATTTTATTTATTTTTTTGCTGTGTTTTATTTGCATCTATTTGAAAGAGTGAGTGTAAACACAATTTTTTGTCCTGGAATATGCAGAAAATAGGTTTATCATGTCTACGTTTCCATGTTATCCGGTTTTATTTTAAAAGAGTCATGTGTTCTTTTGTCACTGTGTTTAGCTTCACTTGTGATGTTATTGTTTAATTTCAGTCAGCTGTTTCCCCATGTGTTCTCAATTCTCCTGATCACCTGTGCTCTGTTTTCTGTGTTTCATTGTCAGGTCGTCTGTTATACTTACCACAGCCACCACAGTCTTCGTAGTCTTTGTCGTAGTTTCACACTGCGTTTCATAGTTGTTCATAGTTTCATGTGTGAAGGTTCTCAGTCATCCAGGTCATCGTAGTCTAAGGAGCTTGGAAGGAAAAGCGTCTGGACTTCTTTAAGTTGCTTGAAGACGTTTCACCTCTCATCCGAGAAGCTTCTTCAGTTCTAAGGTCAAATGGTGGAGAGTCCCAGATTTAAACCCAGTGGGAGTTTCCCCCCAAAGAGGGACAAAAGGACCCCCTGATGTCACATGAGCCAAGGTGTGAAAGCGGGTGTGGGTCCCAATCAGCCAGGGTTTCGGGTGAGCTCATTGTGAAACCTGGCCCCACCCTATCATGTGATTTCCTGAGGTCAGATGGCCCAGGATGTGAGTGGGCGTTAAGGCGTCTGGGAAGGGATCTCAAAACTGGGTCTATAATCCATATAGATTATATCCATATAGATTATCTATAACCACTGAATGTACTCAGCTACATGAAGAGCACAATTAAATAAAACCTGATTAAAGTCAAAGGTTGTTACTTGTATTTGAACTAAAAACTTGGATGATCTGGAATTCTTTCATTGTTTTTTGCAAAAGTGTGTTATTTATCATAAAGTAATTAAGAGTCATTCATACCAGAGTAACCAGAGAGCACAACATATATTTAACTTTCTACAGGACTTAAAGATATTATCCATCCATCCATCCATTCGCTTCCGCTTATCCTTTTTCAGGGTCGCGGGGGGCGCTGGAGCCTATCCCAGCTGTCATAGGGCGAGAGGCGGGGTACACCCTGGACAGGTCGCCAGTCTGTCGCAGGGCCAACATACAGGGACAGACAACCATTCGCACTCACTTTCATTCGCACATTCACACCTAGTGACAATTTGGGTTATCCAATTAACCTATCCCCACTAAGTGCATGTCTTTGGACGGTGGGAGGAAGCCGGAGTACCCGGAGGGAACCCACGCAAACACGGGGAGAACATGCAAAAAGTATAATTTTCACCATACAATTACTAACCTTGTCATCTCCTGCACTGTCTGTTTTGGGCTCTGGGCTTGTCCTTCCCAGCGCTCATGAGACTGCTTTGCTGCACTGTGGTATGAGGTGCTAACCTGTTGACAGTGTTGGGAAGGTTAATTTTAAAGATTACAGAAGTAACGTATTCTGAATAGTTTACAACTACATGAATGTACTATTGCTGTGTGATCTATTACTATTACTGAAGGCTACTCGCCATACCAATACCAACTAGATGTTTAAATCTTAATATAAATGAGTAACAGTAGGGTGGACATTAGGCTACACTTTTTGCAGCGATCTTGTATAGAAAACTATTCCACGCGTATATAAAACAGGTCCGCAGCTCCGAACCGTAGTAAAGGGACCTCTGCCTAATATGTCGGGTTCGTGTCGGGCTCGTAGCTGAAAACTAGCTTTACTTTGTTGTCTGGGTCAACTTTGCTAGCGAGAGACAGAGAGAGGCGTTGAAAGGCTGCTCCAACGGAACTTATTGTTTCAGAGGACAACACGAACACGGTGTACAGTCGAGTCTTAATAGCGTACTTACAACTGGGCTCGTCAGGCACTCTTCTTGGCTGCAGTGGTTATTATTATATTTACATGGTTCCAGCTCCCGTTTCTGCTCGGTGACAGCTTGTAGTTTTCCACTCTCCTTTTTCTCCCTCCCTCGCTCACAGACACATAACAGGTATGGCAGTCCATTCTTCCTGCAGCACGGATTACACTGCCCTTGAGGCTACATGCATTAGGGCTATGCCTGTAACACTCTGCCTATTGCCTTCATATTAAATTATTTTTGTATAATAATTTTTAAAAAATTATTATTATTATTATATCTTGCGGCCCATGTCACTGCAAGATACAGGCATTAGAGCCTCTTATTGTGTGTTTTGTTTGGGTTTCCACTGGCGTGGAATTACCAAAAATAGAGAGACCATAGCCTAACATATGAAACAGGAAAATACCGCCATGTAATCGATTTATTTCAGCAAAGTAACTGTATTCTAAATGTCACCTATTAAACAGTAACTGTAACAAATACATTTACTCATATTTTGTATTTTAAATACGTATTACATTACTCCCCAACACTGCCTGTTGATGAGATCTTCTGCCGCTCCTAAAACACCGGCCTCCAACTAAATTTAGGGACACAGGTGTCCCTAAATTTAGCAAATATTAGCTTCAGGCTAGCTTGCTACGACGAATAGGCTAATACCAGCATTTTATGCTTGGTTTATGTTTTCGGTTTATGCCTGACAATATTTTCACAGACTGGCCTTTAACGTGTCGCAGATAAATACAACAAAATAAAACTAGTACCGGTACCAAGAAAAAAAAAAGATTTATTCATAACACACGGGAAAAGACCCAGGAAAACCAAGTTAACGATAAAAACGATAACAAAATAACGCTGAAAACCGATAAAAATCCCGAAAACCATACATTTCACGCCTGAGCCTCAACTCTCGCGGCCCGGTACCGGTCCGAGGCCCGGGGGTTGGGGACCGGTGATATAAGCCTTATATGATTCACTATATGAAGCAAGCCAAATCTTTTATAAGTCTTTTCTATTTCTTTTCCATATGGGTATTCTTATTGTTTAATTATGAAGAATTGTTATATAGGAATAAAAACCTGAAGTTGTATGTTAATTGACGCTATTTGAACACATATATGTTGTCATTTAACATGTATATACTTGCCTGAACATTTCAACAAAAACTTTCAACATTCATCCATTCAATTTGCAAATCCTGAACACATTTTAAACACCACTATATCACTGTGATTGTTACTTTCCACAATAATTATTTAACACAACAAAACACACCTTTCAGCTTTTCATGTGTTTCAAACTGGATTTTTGGAGTCCAGGAATGTAAAAATTTCTGTCTCTAAAGCACACAAAAAGGTTCAGACATTTTTCATTGTGCGTGTTTGAGGTTTGTTTTTTCCAAATATATAATTAACACAGTACAGTGGGCTACATACTGAACTTGAAGGATAAAAACAAAGTATCGATTCAATTGTGCTAGTATCTATCTGATACCAATACTAGTGCTGGTATCAGTGCATCGATATTTGGATTGATCCACCTAACTCTACTGTTGAATTAGCTTTGAGATTAACTACTGTAATGTAATGAGCTCCCTGATTGGTTGGACAGACACAGGCTGGCTGCCTGGAATTTTATATACTGCTGTTTGTGCTCATAGCTTTGCACCACTAAGTAGTGTGGGTGCTTGCACAATGGCCATTCAGCCTCGAGATTTATACTCTGCCCGACATGGATATGTGAAGAATGAAGGGGCTCTGCAGTGAAACGGAGTGCTGAAGCTCCGAGTGTGGGCCTGGGGACTCAGCCTGACCACCTGTTCAAGTTAACGTGCTAGCATGGCTAACGCTAGAATCACCGCTTGTAGCCCCGTTATTTTAAGACAATCTTAGCTTATGAAAATGTTACCTCGTTACAGTACAAGCTAGCTAGGTTTTTTTGTAAGCCTATGTGCTCTTCACAAATAAAGCTTGAAGCAGCTCAGAGTATTATAACCAGCAACTGAGCCCTGTTACATTTTTACAGTGTTAGAGCAATGGCTGCAACCTACAGCCTTTAAACTCGTGATTAAAACACTGTCTGTAAACATTTCAGTCCAGATGTTACCACATTACTGATACTTAGAGTTAAAAGAACTCAATTCAATTCAATTTTATTTATACAGCACCAAATCACAACGACAGTTGCCTCAAGGTGCTGATTTCCAATGTTACTGGCATGACAAGCAGATCCCACCTGAGGGGACGCCATAATGGTCTGGGGTGCTTTTTCCTTCAGTGGAACAATGGAGCTTCAGGAGGTGCAGGAGCATCAAACGACTGCTGGCTATGTCCAGATGTTGCAGAGAGCATCCCTCATCATGACTGAAGGCCCTCGTCTGTAAGGTAACAATTGGGTTTTTCAACAGGACAATGCTGCAGTACACAATGCCCTCTTTTGGACCATCCTGCGTGTTCCCCTGATATAAATCCAATTGAGTACTTTTGGGGATGGATGGCAAGGGAAGTTAACAAAAATGGACAACAGTTCCAGCAGTTTTGGGAAAGTTACTTTGAAAAAGTAATTAGTTATAGTTACTAGTTACTGCTTCAAAAAAGTAACTAAGTTAGTAACTGAGTTACAATATTATATCATTCCTCGCATGTCTGAATTTTTCTTTATTTTTTCATTTTAATGCATACTGTATTAACACATTTGATCTAAAATCAGACAAAAAACACAACATCCTAGTAGAGAAAGCTATATTTTTTACTGTAACAACCACAAACATGTTTAATGAATAATTTTCATAACTTCAAATGCAAATGTAAATTGTAAATTTTGAAAACCTATGCATAAGTTCTGCAGCAACAATGCTGCAAAATCTTCCATGAATGGTGACGCCATGTTCTAGAGATGTTATTGGTGAGTAGGTGATGATTTCATACCTGAACCTGCTCTGTGCAGGTTAGTTCTGTAGCATAAGTTACCACTGGTATACCCTCTGTAAGAAGTGATACAAAAAACCCGGGGTTCACCTTGAAGTTATACCTGGATAAGATTAAATGATACTTCTTGGTGCAGGCCTGTTACCAAGATCAAACAGAAGCTACAACAGTAGCAATGGCACATAAACAACATGTTTAATTACACACAAACTCAATGTGCTTAACATAGAAGATGAAACAGTCAGCACAGACTTGTATGAAGCTGGCCATTTTTGAAGTTTTATTCCCAAATAAAGTTATTGTCTGTTTTTGTATTTGTTGTCCTTATTGATCAATTCCTTTCATTCCACCAGTGCTGCAATGATCCCATGCTGTGTTTGAAGTGAAGGAAGGTCTTATGTTTTGGCAATTTTTTTAATCCAGCATATACTTTCTTACACTGCTCATGTTTGACAGCATGTTAAACAGTCACCGTAGCTAAGTAGCTCAACATATAAAACAAACAAACAAAAAGAAAAACCCCACCTTCTCTCATTGACGTCTGTATTTTCCCTGAACCTCCCTGGCTGAGTGAGACCTCTACTGTACCACATGAATCAGTAACGCCACAAAATACTGAATGACGCAAGTGTCAGAAGTGGTGCTGAATGAGCTGGGTGGTTGTTCTTGAGCATTCTCTCACCTTCAACTGTAAGCAGATGAGGTGTTTTGATCTTTACTATTTGACTTTGACTAATTGTAATTGCTCCGTCAAGATTATTAGCACTTTTTTTTTCTCTTCTGTCTCAGTTTAGTGCTCTCTAAATATACCCTTCTCGTTACCTTGGAAACTAAATGGCGCAAGTAACACTCAACTGTGTCTAAAATTATATGCTGTTTTAATCTAATATGAAATGATGCTGCATCGTGAGTTTGATTGTCCCTCCCTTTTGACATCAGTGGATGTCAAAACACCATCCCTGCTGACTGAACATGTCCTAACATTTGAGCTTGTGGATACTTTGTTTCTATTTTATGGCCAAAAACTCTTTACCGAATCAAACTGTTGATCGTGTGTCGGGAGGTGAACACGGGTAAGAAACTTAGACTCACGACTTCATTTCGCACTGACACGTGACAGCGTTCATATAAATGCAAAAGGATGAAGAAAGCAGCAGATAGGGGAGATGAGATGCACTTTTTTCTGAGTAAACATTTTCCTTGAACAGTAATAATAGTACGTAGTCTTTTTCTGACGTTTTCTTGTCCTTTTAAAGCAGTCTTTTCTTCTGTTATCACTGTACCCAGTACGAAGCCATGTTATTGTGTGCGTTCTTATTTTCAGCATATTGTAACCTTACCTCTGCATCTGCAGATCACAGGAGGATCATACTCACCACAAGTAGTCTAGCTACAGCAGTCATGAAAATAGATGCATGACTAAAATTAAGATGAACTTGAAATATTTTCTAATTCATCTGATAAGTAGCTCAACATTTAACACTGACTTTAAAGCTGCAGTTTTGAAAAAAAGGGAAAACACATCATTTAAGTGTGGAGCATGAAAGATCTGGACTCACTAGCAGTTTGCGGGGTCGTTAGCAGCATGCAAATATATGTAAATGTTCATTAATGCAAATATCCAACCAGCCAATCACATGGCATGGCAACCTGCTGAAGTTCAAGCCGAGCATCAGAATGGAGAAGATAGGTGATTTAAGTGACTTTGAATGTGTCATAGTTGTTGGTGCCCAAATGGTTGGTCTGAGTATTGTTGATCCCAGAGGTCAGAGGAGAATAGCCAGGCTGCTTCGAGCTGAAAGGAATGCAACATTAGCACAAATAAGCACTTGTAACAACCGAGGTATGCAGAACCTCTCAAATCTTGAAGCAGAAGGGCTACAGGAGCACAAGGCCACATCATGTGCCACTTTTATATAAGAACAGGAAACTGAAGATACAGTTTCAAAAGGGCTCACCAAAATGGGACAAAAGAAGATTGGAACAAAATCCCCTGATCTGATGGTAAGGCCAGAACATGGACTCTGCTATCAGTGGTTCAAGCTGTTGTGTATTTGTTGTTTCACATAAGAGAAAACGATATTCTGCTTTGTTATTTTGCAGTCATTCATAAACCTATAATTTATGCTTCAGACAGTGTGAGTTTTCATCATTTCAGATCTGCTGTTTTCATGGACGGTTTATTTTTGAGACTGAGTGTGAGCAGTTTCATGATGGGTGATTGCAGGTAAATGCACAAAATACTCCTTGAAGTTCATCACTTGGTGTTTATTACCGAGTGCAGGAGAGACTGATAGACAGGAGCACTAATTACAAATTACTGTTATCTATGACTGCAAACTCTCCATTACCATGGAAACGGTATCTTTAGATAACAGTAAATATATGGTAAGGTGATGATGTTATTAAAGAATTGGACTCTATAAATTGACTGTCAAGTAGATAGCTGTAGCATACTAACAGCAGGTCCTTGGTGTCCTGCCATATATAATGCACACATTTTCCTTAAGTCACATATCAAACATTCTGATGCTGAAAAGATATTTTTAAAGAGATAAGTCAGATATTTAAAATTTTGTGTCCAGGATCTGTCACTAACAGTATTGTGGCAACACAGACATCACTTCCAAAAACTGCATTAGCGCCACCTGTAATGCAAGAGTGTCCTCAGTCAAAGTGAACATTCATGCTTCCACAACTTTCAAGAGACACGGATAAAACGACTTGAAAGCTTTCTTTCCACAGCTGCCACCGTTGTGAGGGGCATAATCAAAAGAGACAAGGCTAAATATATGAAGACTGAAAGAATAGCTTTTTTTTAATTGTAGCTTTTGTTTTTTGACCTTCTCTGGCAGAGAGATGTAATCTTGGCCCTGTGACCATTACCTTTCAGTGTGAGGAGAGAGATAAGTTGGTCTGTGGCTCCATGTGTAGCAGACTGAAGAATGTATGTGTTTCACAGTGTTGAAGGCTAAGACAGTCTCAGAATCCTCTGTTTACATTTTTACTCCTCTGTCTTACTCTCACTGCATGCCCATCTCTTTTTTTTTCTTGTGGCAAAATACTAAGGTGAAAACTGTTTTAATGATTTTCATGATTGACACAATCCCTGAAGGTCTCGTGGGAAGGAAATCCAACCACTAAGGTTCAGTTTTGAAACTCAGCTCAAATGATTATACCACAGCACTGAAAAAAAACCAAACCCTTTTTAAGACTTACTCAAATTTGTCACCTTTGGGTTGGTGTGTAGTTCATTCTTGAGCGTAAGCTGATCACAGCCTCTTCATTATGTTACACCTGTCACCAGACTACCACTTGCTGTGTCAGGTAGTGTACAGAGTGACCTGATGTCAGCTCACATACTCCAGAATCTCAAACTGAAGGAGACAACAACACCAGTTTTCTTGCCTCCTGTAACAGTCAATTGGATTTTTGCAACTGCTTGTTTCTGTTTGGCTATAACAAACCCTGCCGCAGTCGTGCTGTCTAAAGTCCCTATTAATGTTAAAAAATAATAATAATAAAAACCCCTGCCCTTATTTTACAGTATAATGATTTTTACTTCTGTCATCCTAAATGGGATTAAACAAGTCTTAAACAATGCAGATGTTTGGTTGAAACTTATGGGCCACATTTTAAAAGTTTATGCATGTTATTCAAATTCAAATTCAAATTTTATTTGTCACACACACACAACCATACACAGTATGACATGGGGGTGAAATGCTTGTAGCTGTACAATGCCCGACCATTAAATGACAGAAGAAAAGTTTTACAATATTTACAATTTACTACAAAAATTTACAAATTAACTTAGGAATTTACAGTAAAGAATGTGCAAATAGCAGAAGAGATTATAAAGATAAGGATTATAAATTATAGGAATTATAGGATTATAGGAAATGTGTGGTGGTGCGTGTGGTGACGTGTGTGAGAGTCCAGTCTTATAGTGACGTGTTTGGGAGAGTCCAGTCCTACACCTGGTTCAGGCCCGAATAGCCTGGGGGAAGAAGCTCCTCCTCATTCTCTCTGTTTTGGCCTTAAGGGAGCGGAAGCGCTTCCCAGACCTCAACAGTGAGAAGAGTCCATTGTTGGGATGGGAGAGGTCCATCATAATCTTCCTAGCTTTGGACTTGCACCGCTTGGTGTAGATGGACAGCAGGTCAGGGAGCTCTGATTGAATGATGCGTTCTGCCGAGCGCACCACCCTTTGCAGATCTCGTCTGTCCTGCTTGGTGCTGTTCCCAAACCAGGTGCAGATGTTTGCCGTCAGGACGCTCTCGATGGTGCAGGAGTAGAAGTTCTTGAGCACCTTCAGTGGCAGATGGAAGTCTCTAAGTCTTCTGAGGAAGAAGAGACGCTGACGGGCTTTCTTAACCAGGGTGTTGATGTGGCAGGACCATGACAGGTCCTGAGTGATGTGGACACCCAGGTATCGGAAACTGTCCACTCTCTCCACTGGCGTGCCACTGATGATGAGGGGTTTGTAATTCCTCGCCTGCTTTGTAGTGAAGTCCACGATCAGCTCCTTAGTCTTGCTGATGTTTAGGAGGAGGTTATTCTCCTGGCACCAGGTCTCCAGGTTCCTAATCTCCTCCAGGTAGGCCGTCTCGATGTTGTCGGAGATCAGGCCCACAACAGCAGTGTCGTCAGCAAACTTGACAATGGAGGTGGTGTCGGATGTGGCTACACAGTCATAAGTGTACAGTGAGTACAGCAGGGGGCTTAAAACACAGCCCTGAGGCACTCCAGTGCTGAGTGAGATGGAGGGGGAGACTTGTTTTCCCACCCTCACTGATTGGGGTCTGTCTGTGAGGAAGTTGAGGATCCACTGACACAGTGATGAGCTGAGTCCTAGATCCGTCAACTTGGTGAAAAGCTTAGAGGGAATTATTGTGTTGTGTTAGAAGTGATTCATTTCTCATATAAGATGCTGTAAGGACTCATTCTCAGGATTGATGTGAATGCTAATAGTAATAATAATAGTTACAGAGGATTTTTAACCTCAGCCGTATGTGTTCTATGGCTTCAATTTCTGGAGGGAAAACTTAATCACAAAGGTTTGCTAAGAAAAGTTTAAATGAAATTCATCAAATGCATATGTAACATACAACAAATACACATGTTCTTTTTATATTTAAAACTTTTTTGACATGTTTACATGTTTGCAAAGCATGCATAATGTTAATCAATAGCTAAATAATTTACAGGTTTTTTTAGCAATTAGTTTATTTTAGCTAGACTTCGCATCATGACCATAATGTAGTGGTTAGATACCTTGCAGCAACACAGTGTCTTATTGCGTGTTCTCCCTGTACCTGCATAGGTTTCTTCCCACAGTTCAAAGACATGCAGTGTGATTGGTGACTCTAAATGGATGTGAGGTAGATAAAGAGATAAAAGTGTGGAAAATGAAGCACTGTATGAATTTATGGATCTGTGTGGCCTGGAGTCTAAAAGTGCTTTGCATGATCAGAAGGATTAGAAAAGTGATATATAAATGCTAGTCCGTACTCTCTTGAACATCTATCACCACAGTCTCTCATGTTAAAATGCAACTTCAGTGATAGTATAAACTCCAGTATTCACCACCTGCGTGGCGAGTGATGTGCTGGAGGTTGTTGGCTGTCACTTGGTGAACCTGGTCACAAAGAAGATGTGGCACCAAAAACTGTCGTAGCCTGTAGTTTGCATGGAAGACACTAATCTGTCTAAAGACAAGTGCTAACTGAGTGGCTGGAAACACAAACCAGAAGTGTAAGCTGTTTGCCTTCAAAGTAAAAGTTGTGGCTTACTCATGAAACCAACACATTTGAAAAGGCACAAATTTTCTTTGAAGGCCATTGGTCTGTGAGGTTGGTGAGTGTTTGCAGACAAATCAGCAGTCTACAAGCTACAAAAGCAATCTCAAAGAGGAGTTTGGTGCAGCACCATATACCTCTTTGCGACCAGTTTCCCCTAGCGACAGCAACCAACCCACTCTAACCACACTGCAACCAGTTTCCTTCGTTGGTGCTAGGTGGCCACCAACTAGTCCTAGGCCTGTGGGACTGTAAAACCTCGATGTCTGCTGGAGACACTGAGTTCCATTCCTATTATACTTCTTTGAAGTCCACCCCCTCAGTGCATGCATAGATTCCTCATCTCCACTAATTCCAAACATTAACTGGACCTCTAGACTGTGGACAACTGTCCCATCTTTTACATATAGCCTATACTCAGAGGTTAACTAAACAACTTTCTGTGCTTATTTAAGGCTAAGCACAGAAAGTTGCAACATCTACCTACGGTTTGTAACTTATTTGACACTAAGCTAACAAAGCTTTGAAGAATATTGCCAACACCCTGAAACTGAGCTGCAACATGGTGGCCAAGACCATACAGGAGTTTAACAGGACAGGTTTCACTTAGAACAAACCTCGCCATAATCGACCAAAGAAGCTGACTGCACATGCTTAGCGTCATAACCAGAGGTAGTCTTTTGAAAATAGATGCATGATTGCTGCCAGCATTGCTGGCATTGGTTGAAGGTGTGGGGAGTCAGCCCATCAGTGCTCAGACACAGTCAGCCACTGCATCAAATTGGTCTGAGTGGTTGTCATCCCAGAAGGAAGCCTATTCTAAAGATAAAGCACAAGAAAACCCACAAACAGTTTGCTGAATACAAGCAGACTAAGGACATGGATTACCTGTGGTCTGATGAAACCAAGATTAAACTTATTTGGTTCGGATGGTGTCAAGTGTGTGTTGCAGCAACCAGGTGAGGAGTACAAAGACAAGTGTGTCTTGCCTACAGTCAAGCATGGAGTTGGGATGTCATTGTTTGGGGCTGCATGAGTGCTGCTGGCACTGGGGAACTACAGTTAATTGAAGGAACCGTGAATGCCAACAAATACTGTGACATACTAAAGCAGAGCATGATCCCCTCCCTTCAGAAACTGGGCCAGAGGACAGTATTCCAACATGATAACAACCCCAAACACACCTCCAAAAAGACCAGTGAATGCTAAATAAACTTAGGGTAAAGATACTGGACTGGCCAAGCATGTCTCCAAACTCAAACCCTATTGAGCATAAGATAAGATAGAACTTTATTAATCCCTCGGGTGGGTTCCCCTGGGAAATTCGGTTTCCAAAAGCACAGCACCGACAGAAGTTACAGTTACAGAAT
>NW_024582420.1:1058271-1128415 GCF_018398535.1 Haplochromis burtoni
GCACGAGGATCCTGTTTCTTGACTTTTCCAGTGCCTTTAATACCATCCGGCCCTGTATGCTTCAGGAAAAACTGAACAGGATGGAGGTGGACCCCTGCCTGGTGGCTTGGATCTCCGACTACCTCACCGACAGACCACAGTACGTCAGGCTGAAGGACATCACGTCTGACACTGTGGTCAGCAGCACAGGAGCACCACAGGGAACTGTGCTGTCCCCTCTTCTCTTCACCCTGTACACCTCTGACTTCTGCTACAACTCTGAATTATGCCACATTCAGAAGTTTGCAGATGACACAGCCATCATGGGGTGTATCTGGGATGATCAGGAAGAGGAGTACAGAAGTCTGGTGAGGAACTTTGTCGCATGGAGTCACACAAACCACCTGCAACTCAACACCTCAAAGACCAAGGAACTGGTTGTGAAACTGATCAGGAGGGCTAGCTCTGTGGTCGGCATGAAGCTGGACACTCTGGTGACAGTGGCAGAGAAAAGGACACTAAAAAAGCTGCTGGACATTATGAACAATGCTGGGCATCCTCTGCACACGGCCATTAACAACCAGAAGAGTCTGTTCAGTGACAGGTTGCTTCTCCCCAAGACAAGAACTAACAGACTTAAAAACTCCTTTGTCCCACACGCCATCAAACTGTTTAACTCCTCTCTGGAGGGGAGAGGGAGGGGAAACAGGAGGACAAAGGAGGGGGGAACAACTAAGCTGTAGTGCCTCTTCACCTCACTGTGCAATACTTTTGTAAATAGTCAATGGTGCAATAGACCTCAATACTTGAAATGTGCAATTCACTTGTATTTTTATTTTTATTCCTATTTATTCTATTTATCCCCTTCGTATATTTTATTTATATATGTCTCTGTATTATATATTGTGTGTATGTTGTGTGTGTGTGTTGCTGTGTGTGTGTGTGTGTGTGTGTGTGTGTGTTGTGTGTGTGTGTGTTGTGTGTGTGTGTGTGTGTGTGTGTGTGTGTGTGTATATATATAATTCGCAGACTGAGATTGAAGACTCGTTGTAGCGGCTCCCCAAGTTCAGCAGCACATGCCTTTAGCATCCTAGGACACACCTTGTCTGTGCATCCTCAAATGGAAGGTAATAAAATATTTACAAAAATGTGAGGGGTGTACTCACTTTTGTGAGATACTGTAGTTAGAGCTGGATCAGGTGACCCTGAATCCTCCCTTACTTATGCTGCAATAGGTGTAGGCTGCTGGGGGATTCCTATGATGCATTGAGTATTTCTTCTTCAGTCACCTTTCTCGCTCACTATGTTTTAATAGACCTCTGCGTTGAATTATACTTGTTATTCATCTCTGGCTCTCTTGCACAGCATGTCTTTTGTCCTGTCTTCATTCTCTCACCTAAACTGGTCATGGCATATTGCTGCCCCTCCCTGAGCCTGGTTCGGCCAGAGTTTTCGTCCTGTTAAAAGGGAGTTTTTCCTTCCCACTGTCGCCAAAGTGTAGGGGATCAATAGAGGGTCAATGACCCTCTTGGGGACACTCCCATAGGGCTTAAAATCTGGGACTCTCCACCAGTTGCTCTTAGAACTGAAGAAACTTCTTGGATGAGAGGTGAAACGTCTTCAAGCAAACGTAAAGAATTCCAGACGCTATTCCTTCCATGCTCCTTAGACTACGATGACATGAATAACTGAGAACCTTCAAAGACATACCTCCTTATTTCTATCATCTATTTTGATATTTAAGTGCAGCAGTCTTACAGCAAACCTGAGAATAATAATAATAATGATGATGATTGTGATGTATTTGGTATGTAAGTTTCTGTTATGTTGTAAATGAACTGATTCTAATATAGCGCTTTTCTATTCTCACGGAGTGCTCAAAGCGCTCTATACAACATGCCTCAATCACCCAATCACACCCATTCTCACAAGCACTTTATCTACACTTAGTGCTTTCTAACGACACTGGACATGGAACGACATGGAAAGCAACAGATACCTAAAACAAATTCTCACAGGGAGCAAGATAAAATGAGGAGCACAAGGAGGAAGTACACAGACGGTATGACAAAGACTGAGAAAAATAATTGGACTATTTATACACATTTGTCTATCTGTGTGTTTGTTTCTTTGTCTGCCAACTCCTGAAACACGATTAGGAGGAACCAAATATGGCCCTCAAGTATATTTTAGGCCTTTTCATGTTTTAAAAAAAATCGATATCATATATTATGATTATGATTATGATATCATGTTTTCTAGCAAACACCTAAGAATTGCTTTAGTACTTATAAATCTATAACACCTTATCAAATCATTGTATCATTTTATTTTCATGGCCAACCACCTAAACAGGCCAATCAACAAAGTAGCATGGGTGTGTACTAGTAGGGTTAGAGAAGTGAAGTCAGCTAGGGAAACAAGACTCAGGTAATCCAGACAATCACAGGGGAGGAAGTAAAGCACAAGTGACAGCGTTTGCAGGAAACTGCAAAAGGAAACCAACCAAACACACAGAGCATACGACATACTGAACATGAAGCGAAGGAACACTGGGAAGGCTAACTTAACAGAGAACCAAAACATAATATAACACAGAAATCTAAATTACAAACACTGGAATAAAAGGGGAAAAAACCCAAAGTCAAACTCAAATATAGTAATTAAGAAGACTCCGAACATAACCAATTTCAGGGATCATAGAGATTTTTAGGAAAGGTTTAACAGATATTTCATTATGCTTCGTCTTTTGTGCAGCTGACACTCTGGAGGACATTTAACTTTGGTGCAAACAAACCATTGATCACCTTGTTTCAGGATTAGTAACTTTAGCAAACTGAAAAGTGGTTTTGGGATGATTTCAGCTGTCTCTCTGTCTGTCACATGGCACCCGCCCTTGCAGGCCATTATAGTCCCTCAAGATTGTCCCACATCAGTTAAGTTGACCTTCATGCTCTATGTTTGCTAATAACACTGCCAGTTCTGCCGGTCTAATTTACATGTTGAGTCACAGTGCGGAGAGAACTGAGATAATGTGTATGCATATTAGCACCACGTGTGAATACAAAGACCCAAGACCAGATTTTGTTATAGACACAGTAAAACCAGATGCAGAGCTACATCTCTGAATGCCAGCGAAGATGTGAAACGAGAATGATTTTTTTTTTTAAATGCGTAGAATCAACTTGACTTGAATCTATATTCGTTATAAACACACATGGTTCACTTTGTCCTAAATTTAGATCATACCTTGTCACCGAAATGTGTTTCATTCCAGGAAAATAACTGCCATTTTTTCTGTACTGCCGTAAAATAACAAAATAAGACTGAGGTAAAATCACACTGCAAGGAAAAAAACAACAAAAAAAAACCCCAACTACCTTTAAATCAGGTTGTAGGAGGTGAGATGGCAAAACCTAGAAACCAGGAACTGTCTGTAATCAACACCAATGAGGCGATATATTGGATGGTGGCAGTGGAATAAAATCACCACCCTCCAAGTAGGTGTACAGTATATGACTAAATCTTTCCACCCCCCCATTTTCTGCCATTATCCCACCGTAGGGAAAATTGCCTGTCTGGTTACAAGCCTGCAATATTCCCAGCAGTTGTCCATTTGGCTCTTATTGAGGCACCACTTTCTACACTGACAGAGAAACCGAGGCTACGCGCTGAACAGTCACCCTGGGGTTAAAATGATGGAGTTTGTGCAAGTGTAAATTACTCCATAACACAGGACACCTTCACTCAGGCCTTTAATGGGTGCCCTCCAATTTTTTATGGGTATATCATCAGTGTGCTGCTGTAGCAATGTAAACACAGCACTTTGTTAATTCAGGGTTCATTACATTTTGGTAATTTAAATGATAAATACTGGTACTTATAGAGTGCTTTCATATAAACCTCATCCACTCATTCATAGAGCACTTGATCTAACATTCACATATGTTCTCACACTTCAATGGATATATTGGGGGCAACTTGGGGTTCAGTATCTCAACCTTCAGTGTGCCAATACTTCAATATGGAACACTTCATGCAGCTATTAACTCAGTTCATTCAAGTCAATTTCCTCACAGAAAATACCAACAATTACAAAACAATTATAAATCCTATGTGAGGTTGAGCATGACAGTTAATTTTATATCACAACTATTAGTACTGGTAGCACAGTGATGTAGTGATTAGCACTGTTGTCTCACAACAAGTAGGTCTTGAGTTTGAATCTGGGCTGGAGCTTTTGCATTGGTTATCACTGGGTACTCCGGCTTCCTCCTGCTGTTCGAAGACAAACACGTTAAGTTAACTGGTGATTCTAAACTGTCTCAAAATGTGAATGTAAGCATGAATGGTTGTCTGTCTTTCTGTCTTAGCGCTGGTGAATAAAATGTAAAAAAAATTTTCTGGAGCTTTCAGACACATTTTCTGGTAGAAACTCTGACAAAAAGTTCTAAGTTCATTTTGGGGTTTTTTTGTTTTGATTTTTTTTCCACACTAGCGAGCTAACCTCCTGCTAATTTCCAACTCAACTAAACCTAGTAAATCCTCTTTTTCGTGGATCTTTTTATTGGAGCTGACATAATTTGGACTCTCAGTGGTGCTTTTTTGTTTCTTTGATTTTGGAAGCCAAAGTAGCATCTGGACCCAGAAATTACTAATGATGTCAGATTTAACAAGCTGATTGTTCCCCAAAACACTTCCTTCATGTGAACAAATAAACAAAAACCACCAAAGAAACAACAATACATAAATGAAAAAGCTAAAAGTGTCTACTCACAAAGGTTAGTGAACTACCTGTAAAAGTTTAAAGTTATGTATTTGACCCATGCTGACTCTTCCTTCTCCCTTTGTTTTTGAACATAAATATATATAGTTTTGGAGCACTTACTGAAGTGACTCTTGCAGTGTTCTTCTTTTTCAAATTGTCTGGATGACATTTAGTTTTGTGCAACATTTGTAGCTAAAGGTTCAACCTCTACATGTTGACATTAATTACCATTATAACCTGCTCCAGCATCTTAAAGACATCATAATTATTCATTCTTATGTGGCCTCATGCCTGAAAAGCTGCAATACATTATATACTTGTTAGGCTCAATTTAATCTTACATACAATAAAAAATAAATAAAGCTTTTCCTTACCTTCAAATCAAACATGTTGTAAGTCTCATATTACTGTGTTAACTTTACATCTGTTTGTATGAACAAGGACACGAGTGCAATTTGTATCAACTGTGAATATTCAGCGATGGTTGCATGTGCACTGAAAAGTCAAAACCTCAGGTCAAGTCAAAAAACTTGTCATTTATCACAACATCAACATGGCTGAAAAAAATTTAGTTTGGACCTGATGGCAATTTTGAAATCACATCACCCACCTTCAACAATTTTATCTTGTGCACCTTTAAAGCAGTAAAAACATGGTTGCCAGGGGAACTGTTGGGGGAAAAACATGTTCTTGTCTAACAAGGGCTGATGCTTCATTTGACTAAATTCAGTTTACAAATGCCCAGTGTTGGGTGTAACATTTTCTAAATCACTTCACATTTCTTGGTAATCCAGTGATGTAATGTACTCGTGTACTAATTACCGTAATTACATTACAGTTACAAACAAAGCTTATTTATCTGCAAGATAAGGACAGAAAGAAAGAAAAAAAACATCAAACATGCATTTTTTTTCTTGCACGCTTAGACTACAACCAGCTGATTTCAGTTAATATGTAGAGAGGAGTAAAACAGCAGCGTCGTCTAGAACTTTTGAGGAGTGGATATATGGGCATTATTTTTATTTTTATTGCAGGAAAGAACAAGAGTGCAATGAAAAAGTGCAAAATGTGGCCAGGACAGAAACAGCTGCATTATAAAGTTAACATATCTGCACAAACAACATGCAACAATAACACGAAACTAACTCAGAGCCTAGAGTGATGTTAAACCTAAGAGTATACCAACTCGAGCCCATCAGCCAGAGCTCGATATATAGCAGGAAACAACAGCTGTGATTTGTAGCATCCAATTCTACCTGTACATGTTTCTACAGTACAATCTGTGTGGTGATCCCTTTGAGGTACCTTTGGGCTGCTTTTAAACTATGCTTTGTGTTGTCGGCTTTGTATTAAAATTGAAACACCAAAAGAAAGATCTTGTGTGTTCTCATTAGGTTACAGATTTGTTGAGTAACGACCCCAAAATTGCACATCTTGTTTTAATGTACAGATTTGGCCACAAAGCCTTCAGGAAAATATATACCCTTGCTATGCCGATGATAATTATCTGTATATTTTGTTTTAAATAAAAAGATTTCCTGCTTGTTATATTGTATATGGTTAAAATGACACAAAGCAATTTAGCACCGTGGCTGTACAAACCCAAGGTGCTGTTGTTCTGTCTTCAGGGCAACAGCATATGCAGCTTAACTGAGGCTCATTCATTTAATAAATCAGCTTGAAGTTCATGATGATGCTATACTTTGACTTGGATGCATAAAAGTGGTCCAGAAGAGCATTCAGTGTGCTCTTCTTAACAGAATGAAACTCAATGTTCACACAGTATTAGTGAAACCTAGCCAAGCCTGAAAGCAATTCAAAGGCCACATTGCTTGCCTCACAATTTTAGCCTAATTTCTTCTTGTCACTTATTTGTTTTTGTCCTTAAAGGAGGATGTGACAACTGGAAAACAATTAGCATATAAAGTGCAGATGTATTAACGCATACATGCAGTAAGCATCAGGTAAGCACTTTACAGGTATGTGAGAGTGACTCCAAAAAGCCACCTTTGAGAACTGAGATGGCGGCTCAAATATAAGGGGAGGCTCTGCAACAGTGAAAAGAGCGAGAGACAAAGGTAAGTCTGAGGCAGGATCATTGAGGTAACAAGAACTAGAGTTTTACTAAGTGTAACTGTGAGTGTGAGTGAGATTTTCACACAAGTAGATGGAACGATGTGATGGAGAACAAGATGATGAGCTGGTGCTTAAAAGCAGGAGATGAGTGGAGATTGGTTGCAGGTGTGTCAGTCGGCAGCGTGTGCGAACCAGAGGATGGCCATGCCACTATTAAAAGGTAAGAAAGAGAGCGAGAGAGATTAATAAGGGGGGTTAAAAAAAAGGTAGATCGATGCTGGAGGACAGGAGTGAGAAAACATGGATGTTTGTATGAAACAAATGCTGTTATTATAGCCCATACTTATTTTTTAAAGTAAACGGATCTTTAACGCCCATGTTAATCAGTGCATGTAGAATGTGGTCCACATTATTGGGGCTGAAATCAGCACATTAGTAACCTTAACAATTTCCTTTCAGACATGTCGTCAAATTGTTTTAACCAAGTCATTTTTGTGTCTAATCATAAACAAACAGCAGGTGAAAACAAAAGTAAACAGCAAGTGTTGTCTCCATCATCCCACCTTCCTCCTAGTGAGGATTTTTTTTCTTTTTACTCTTTTCAAAGTAAAAAACACTGCAGTAGGTATCCAGGAACACTCACATGGTTTGTAGATTGTAGGAAGAGATTACCAATAGAACTTTCTGTTATATCAACAATCCTATGATGCCTCTTGAATATTTCTAGCATATGTAAAAAGTAGCAGTATCAGTGGTGCTAATAAATTATTGTGTGCTACTGTTTTTCAGCTTTACTAACGGATAATAAACTGCCCAAAATAAAAAGCTTTTGTAGAGTATTTAGATAGATAAAGAGATAGATAGATAGACAGACAGAAAGAGTGATAGAGAGATAGATAGCTAGATAAATAGATAGCTAGATAGATGGATGCTGTAAACATAGACAAATGCAGATTTTCAGACTCTCTCAGATGTGAGGAAGGCTGAAGTGTGGCTGCTGCACACAAAGAAGTTGAAGCAGAGAAATGCCACAGCGCACACTGAGTGACGTCAACCAGGAGGCCCCGTGGGGATGAGGTGAGTCAGAGCCAGGGCCGCGGCCTCGCCAGCTCTCCACAGCCATGAGCGCGTCATCACCAGTCTCACTGACACCCTCTCACATTTCTCTGCATCTGCTTCAATGTGCCTCTGCCTCCCTCCATCCCTCCGCCTCCTCAGGAGGATCTCTTCACATCCATGGCATACGCCAGTCCTAGCTATGCTTGTCTATCTTTGTCTCTCTCCACACCTTTGGGGTGGGTGCTCATCAAGCATGAAATGTTTTATTTCTAATTATGATAAAAGCTTTAAAAAAAATATATATAGTCAAAAATGCAGGATAACAAACAAAAGAGTTGACGTTCAAGAGAAGTTCCAGGCTTTGTCATCCTGTGCTGGGTACAAAGGGATTTGCTTTTTCTTTTAGATATCTTGACAATCTGAAAGTGATATCTTTGTATTGATAATATTCAGACAATAGCACAGTTCGGTGGTGGAAACGCAGTGAGTCACACCTTTTCTCTGCACTGCGAGACAAAGAACAGCACAACAGGCCAGCAGCCTGTAATATCTTTCAGACCTAACAGTGTTCAGGTTAAGAGAGCAAATGCTTTTGTAGCTCTGCAGTGAAGGTTTATGCTTATAAGGAGTTCATTAACCCCTTAGCAGTCGGACGTACCGCCCACGGTACGTCCGACTGCTAACCCTTATAGGCAAAATTTGTAGGACTGCTAAGGGGTTAAAGCAGAAAAAAGACTGTTTGTGATGAACAGGAGCTGCTACATCAGAGCTGGGATGATTCACCCATCACTTGCAGAAAAACACTTAAAATATTTTCGTTGAACTGCCCAGATACAAAGATACAAACCTCTTGAGCGCTTTCTTAACAGCAGTTGGCGAGGGATCGCTGAGTGGAGGTAAAGTGTAAGAATAAATGTAAAAATAGATTTAACCCCCCCCCCCCCCAAAAAAAACCCCCAAACAAACAAACAAACAAACAAACAAAAAACCATTAGATCATTATTCTCCCACTGAAAACTACGTCCATATGAACAGAAGCTTTACTTACCTGGATGATTGAGCATGCATCAAGACATTAGATCATTAATGCCTCTAGGCTCATTCAGTAGCATTTAAGCTAGAACCTTTCTCTGACATTAACGTTATGTAACGCGTAAGATGTTACACGTAAAGTTCACAATGAAAGCTAACAGCAAAAATAATATCATACAATAAATAAATGTCTGTAAATGAGTACAAATGACAATGCTTGTATTGCAATAGCGACTGCGTTTTCCAATGACTGCTTTTATTTAACAGGCAGGCATAGAAAGGTCCCAGGTCACAACAAAGCTAAAACTCTCAGTCAATTAATCAATAATCAATAAATTATAAAATAACAGACATTCTAGTTCTAGTTTTTTATCTAATACAGTTTTTTTGTTTATATGGACTTTGTTATTTTGAAGATGTCAATTCAGGCATGATGGGATATCTTTTTCTTATGTTTACTAAATCAGATAATTTATTTGATGAGGAAAAAAATAGTTTCAACTCCAATCCCTTTCATTTGTCCACAACAATCACCTTAAATAAATTCTCTTAATTAAAGGGTGTACATTTTGCCTGTATACTTACTGTTTTTTAAAAACAAATACAACTGACACTGTAGGGCAGAAAAGAAAAAAAATATTGATACAGCTACTGCTGTTTATTTTTTTCGATGGTGTGTGGAAAGCCAGCCGAGTTAAATCATTGGAGTTTCTTTGCTAAAGGAAAAAACACTCGGAAAAGGGCCGGAGATATTAATTTATGACATCAGCAACTGTCAGAATTTCGTCTGGATCTATTTATGTATTTACTTATTTTTAACTTTTACAATAGCTTTTTTTAAGCCTCTCCACCCCGCATTTCCACACATGTCCACCTTCACTTTTTGGATGCAGTTTTCCAGATATACCAGTTGCTCTACAGAGCAGCAGTGCTCCGATTGCATGGCACACACACACACACACACACACACACACACACACACACACACACACACACACACACACACACACACACACACACCTCTCGTGGGTAAGACTGCAGTAGATTCAGGGGAGGGCTGGCAGATATAGAGATGCTGACTTAATTTTTTGCATTGGTTGACACCTGTCTGCGAGCTGCCTGCAACGTGTTCAAGTTTCACTCTTGCCAGGTAGAGGCATCAGCTAGGGGGAGCATGAGGGTGTCTGCTTGGGGAGGGGTGGTGGCAGAGGTGGTGGTGGGGCGCTGTTGGGTTGAGAACAGGGTGGGTGGAAGTAGCTTGCCCGGAGAAAGAGGTCTGCACCACATACAACATTCAAGCGAACATCTGACGTCAGTACATCAATAATTAAAGCATTTTATTCATAGCCTGGGAGAAAAAGAATCAATTGACAAATCACATATTCACTTTGAGTTACTTCAAACGGTGAGACAATTAAAATGCACAACGTGTCTGTCTGTGTGTGTGTATCTGCGTGTGATGCGATTTACACATTTGCTATATATAGCTTCTATGTTATTTAGGGTGCATTTCCCAATATACGGTGAAGACAGGAATACAAATCGTGACTCATTTCTTTAAAAAAATTCTACTCATCTGCCCTTTCTTTCTGATTGGTCATGAGGTGCATTCAGCTATTGTATTTTCCCATCTATCATTCTTTAACATGACAACTGCCTCATTTCTCTTTCATTTATTGCTGTTCCCCAATGCTAACAATATTCACATTTTTGATATGTTTTTGAATTCATGTAAATCACAAAAAACAAACAAACAGCTATTGATAAGAGTAAAGCAGAAGATAGCTTTAGTTTCATACATTTATTCATCATAAAAAAGTCAAATGATCTGGTAAGCTTGTGCCGTCGTTAATATTCATGCTCATTGACCAAATAACTAATCACAGCAAACATGCTCAGGATACTATACACAGATCCCAGATGTTAAGATCAGTTCTTCATCTGGAAAGTGTCTCTTTCTGTGCCTTTGTGTATTATAGATAGAGAAAAAAGAAGTCACTGCAGTTCTCCAAATAAGCTGATTATATATTGATAATAAGTGAACATAACAATAACATTTTGTAACATGTGTTTTATTGTATGTATTGCCTTTCATTACCTTTTAAAATTAACATTAGCCTTTTTGCTTTTTAAATGTTTCACTCCTTATATCTATCTATTGGTATTACTATTTAAAAAATATTAAACTACTCCTTACCTTATTAATTTTTTCTCATTTTATCTACCTGTGTCTGTATAAAATCTTCCACTTTTTATATCCCATGTTGTTAATAGGTAGATCTATAGAGAGAGATGTGGAAATCTGTAGCGTAATTATGCAGCTGTAGGCAGCAGGTTAGGTTAGATTGCTATTCTGGCATCAAGAATTTCCTTTCCTATTTCTCTCAGCATTTGTAAAGTTTTCCAGTTAAATAAAATTAAACAAGTCTTCAGTCCAAACCAAACAATAAACTAAAAAAAAACAAAACCCCAAACCATATTGATAAAAATGATTTTTTTGACCTGCAGTGATGAAAAAAATGTCTATAATACAAATTAAACAAATTACTTCTAACGTATTAATCAGTGAGTGGTGTTGGCAGAGGCATCACTTGCCACCAGGCAAAGGAGGCAACTGTTTGGTGCCCCAAGCCCCAAGGAGTGACTGACCTCTTCACAGGGTCCTAACCACCTGACTCCACTCACTCGCACAGTAAGTGTCAGCATGATCCAGTTTAAAGAAATGTAATGACAACAAAAGAAGTCCTCCATAAAAATATAGAGGAGATATCACCCTGGGAGTGCAAATAAGAAAAAAAGCTAGACAGTGAGGGTGGAGAATATTAATAAATGGCTAACTATAATGCCATTTTTAAATTTGCATTCTATGTTCTGTTGTTTATGTTCATGTTTAACATTAACTAACCTACCAAGCAAAGTGTCAAGCTCTGCTAGCCACAATGTAAGTTGAGTACCCAATTTTTTTGTTGGTGTCAGATTATTTATAACATAATTATGATGAATACCTGCTGGAGATGCCTCTTGGAATTTATTTGCCAAGGGACCCAACAAACTTTGGAATCACTGCTTGGCGCTCCTAAGAAGATTTTGTTACTTTTGAACAGTTTTTCACCCATCTTTATGCTAAACTAAGCTAAGTAAGATGCTAACAGTAGTTTTATATTTAGACAGCAATAAAGCAAATGAGGATATTTCCCAGAATTCTTTAAAACTGTTCTCATTCTCCAAAATGCTTTAAAGATTGCAATATTTTTCTGCTTGTAATTCAATGAGCCAAAACTTCAGCAGTCTTTGACCTCAACATCCACATGGGGAAGAGCGAGCCCCCATTGATCACTATCACCAGAGTCTTCATTATCTTGAGGTAAAGCACTAACAGGACAGAGATCTTTGAACATCTAAAGACTCTTTCAGATTGGACACAGTAACAGCACCCTTGCACTATGACGCCTGTTATTTCCAGTTTCGTCCACTGTACCAAGCAAAGCGCTAGCACTGGCAGCTGTTAGCAAGACAGGCAAAATGGAGGTAAAGCAGATTTTTTTGTCAGTGTGCTTAACACTGCTTGGCACATGCCATGTCTTTTCTGAAAACCCCTTTAGAAGCACTGTAAATAAGAAAGCGGTGCAAAACATTACAGTTCAGATTGGCGAGAAAATCCATAATTTCCTCAGTACCTTCCTCTTTAATGTTATTCAGATTTGGTGGCCTGAGATCATTAACAGCATCAAGACATTTGGCAGTGACTAAAACAACTGCTGGTGATGATAAACTATACCAATGATGCTCATGATGGATTTCTAGCACATCCTATGTACATTTGTGAATATCTGAGGACAGCTAGACCAAGAGCAACCACAAAAAAACATGAAAACCCTGCTCATTTGTAAACTAACACATATCAAATGACAGCAGCAACTATAGCTATCACTTCTGGTCATGACAAAAAACTGACATGTACTGGGAAATCTTTTAGGTGTTTTTAATGAGTGCAAACCCTTGAACCATCAAAGCAATATGAATGTTGGCTTCATTAACTTGCCAAGCGTGTCCTCTGTTTTCCCATTTTACCCTGCGTGCTGGCCTGCCACTGACCTAACCTGACCTCAGCAATGTCTTTGCAGTTGCTGCATCCTGGCCTTTAGCCTTTGGACCTCCCAGGATACTTCTGAATACTCTTTGAGAGGGGTAAGTGCATGTTATATATTATGGTTAGAATCTGGGACAAACCTTTATGTAAAAGAGAACTGGCTTACAATAGAAATAATGAGACAAAGTGTATATAATATACAAAAACATAAATCTATTAGTTTAAATGTGATGCTCCATACCTTAGTCAAACCAGGAGTTGCAAGCGATAAATTAATTTAAAGCAGGTTTGTGTTAATTATCACCTAGAAATTATGTTGTATAGTATTACTTCTTTTGCAACATGTTAGTACTGCACAGAAGTTGCAGCAGCAGTTTAGAAATTGGTTCCAAACTATTCAGTGCTTGGCATGTAATTAGGTTCAGGTGCATCCATCTATTTTAGAATTTAGCACATTTCTTCCCATGAATAAAATATATTTGGATTGACGCATAGTTAGTTAGTCAGAATTAATTATATTCACTTTCAGCTGACTTTTAACTAAGCCCGACCTTTAATTAGTTGACAAACCATCCCCGTTTCACTGTTGTAACTAATTTTAGTCAGTGATCTGTGTAATATGTCACTTTGCTCTGTCCACAGAGATGTAAATAGACTCAGAAGCAAACATGTGTAAGCTCTGTGACCTATATGACCCTTTTTGATTCTTAGTACTTAACAAAACATATTTTCACAGGATGTGGACAATGAAAAAAAGTCCAAGGTGTATCTTTGAGTATATTTGAAGCTGGCCATGGCACTTATGCCAGTGTGCCATTCTCTGACTCATGGTGTTGCCTACAGTGGGGGAGGGAGACTCAGTTGGCAGAGAGAGAGAGAGAGAGAGAGCGAGAGAGAGAGAGAAAGAGTGAGACCAAGATTTGAAATACTGAGAGTGGGATGAAGTGTTTTCTCCCCCTGCTGACTGATATTTTCAGAGGAAATTCGCGTAGATTCACATGTTTCCAAAGACCAGCATTCATGCATATTTGCACTTTTTAACTAAAATTGCTTCATTAAAACCCATCTAACCCCACCGGCAACAATTGTTGCCATTTTAACCCTCTATTACATTAACAAAAAATTAAACCTATTGTGTTTAGGGGAAGTCTAAGGAGTAAAATGCATACACTTAAGGAAAAAATTTGGGATTAAATGGGTTCATAATTTCTTTTTGTTTTGCCTTTATCAGACATAAAGCTTTTAATAAAAAACAAAGACATGACAAATATTGGTTTTAGTAATTATGTTTTTTCTGTTCTGAAACATCAACAGGAACCAAGTAAGCAGGATCAACAGTCTGGTAAAGTGCCGAAAACCCTCTGGTCCCTGGCCAGGACTGCTCAAGAGAGTAACCCAGAGGCTGTGTTGACAATGAGGCAGCTAAAGACAACGGCCCATAAGCAAAAAAGCATGGTACCAGGGCAAATGAGTTTAAGGCTACGTCCACATGTACCCGGGTATTTTTGAAAACGCAGATTTTTCTATGGCCTATTTTCCACACGTAAACGGCGTTTTCGGTCACTGAAAACGGAGATTTTTAAAAACTCCATCCAGGGTGGATATTTTTGAAAACTCAGTTTTTGCAGAAAAACGGAGAAAACTCAGAAAACGCAGCGTCAAAGGTGTGCGCCTTTTTTGACGTCACACTGTGAGTGGCCAACATTTCTACACAGTTAGGAATATATCGCCACCTGTGGCTTTGGCATGTTCCTAGCAGCGTTTTCCTTCATTTCTGCGTTTAAATGTGGACGGGATTATTTTTTAAAACTCATCCATCCATCTTCATCCGCTTTATCCGAGGCCGGGTCGCGGGGGCAGCAGCCTAAGCAAAGAGGCCCAGACCTCCCTCTCCCCAGCCACCTCCTCCAGCTTATCCAGGGGAATACCAAGGCGTTCCCAGGCCAGCCGAGAGATATAATCTCTCCAGCGTGTCCTGGGTCTGCCCCGGGGCCTCCTCCCCGGGGCCTCCTCCCGGTGGGACATGCCTGGAACACCTCAGCTGGCTCCTTTCGATGTGGAGCAGCAGCGGCTCTACTCTGAGCCCCTCCCGGATGGCCGAACTTCTCACCCTATCTCTAAGGGAGAGGCCAGCCACCCTTCGGAGGAAGCTCATTTCTGCCGCTTGTATCCGCGATCTCGTTCTTTCGGTCACTACCCACAGCTCGTGGCCATAGGTGAGGGTAGGGACGTAGATCGACCGGTAAATTGAGAGCTTCGCTTTTACACTCAGCTCCCTCTTCACCACGACGGACCGGTGCAGCGTCCGCATTACTGCAGCTGCAGCCCCAATCCGTCTGTCGATCTCCGGCTCCCTTCTCCCATCACTCGCGAACAAGACCCCGAGATACTTGAACTCCTCCACTTGGGGCAGGAACTCATCCCCGACCCGGAGTGGGCACTCCACCCTTTTCCGGCTGAGAACCATGGCCTCAGATTTGGAGGTGCTGATCCTCATTCCCGCTGCTTCACACTCGGCTGCGAACCGTTCCAGTGCGAGCTGGAGGCCCTCACCCGATGAAGCCAACAGAACCACATCATCCGCAAAAATCAGAGATGAGATTCTGAGGCCACCAAAGCGAAAGCCCTCCGCCACTTGGCTGCGCCTAGAAATCCTGTCCATAAAAATTATGAACAGAACCGGAGACAAAGGGCAGCCCTGGCGGAGCCCATCACCCACCGGGAACGAGTCCGACTTATTGCCGGCAATGCGAACCAAGCTCTTGCAACGGTTGTATAGGGATCGAATGGCCCGTAGCAATGGGCCAGACACCCCATATCCCGCAACACCTCCCACAGGACACCCCGAGGGACACGGTCGAATGCCTTCTCCAAGTCCACAAAACACATGTAGACTGGTTGGGCAAACTCCCATGCACCCTCAAGTATCCTCGAGAGGATAAAGAGCTGGTCCAGTGTTCCGCGACCAGGACGAAAACCGCATTGTTCCTCCTGTATCCGAGGTTCGACTAGCGGACGAACTCTCCTTTCCAGCACCCTGGCATAGACTTTCCCAGGGAGGCTGAGGAGTGTGATCCCCCTGTAGTTGGAACACACCCTCCGGTCCCCCTTCTTAAAGATGGGGACCACCCCGGTTTGCCAGTCCACAGGTACTGACCCTGATCTCCACGCAACATTGCAGAGGCGTGTCAACCAGGACAGCCCTACAACATCAAGAGCCTTCAGGAACTCGGGGTGGACCTCATCAACACCAGGGGCTCTGCCACCAAGGAGTTGTTTAACTGGAAGAGGATGTGCAAACGTTAACGCTGCTACTGGGTTGAGATTCACGAGTCCGGAGCAGAATTAAAAACACGACATTCGTTTAAGGTCATCGTGTGTTTTGTGAGCAAATGCTTTTGCATATTCGTAGTGTTTCCTCCCTTAAATGAAATATCTACTTTTCAAGTATTGCAAGTTGCCCTGTTGTTATCTGTTCTCATAAAGTGTAACCAAACTTTTGAGCGTTTGAGCCGCTTAGGCGCCGTGTTTCCTGCCAGGTAAATGACGCTCCGCAACGTGGTGACGTCATTCGGGGCGACTGGAATCGATAAGGGAATCATTTGCAAAAATGGCAAACAATTCCAAGGAATTGAAACAGTGGGAACCGGTTCTCAACAAGAACCGGGTTTCGATACCCATCCCTAGAGCAGAAACAGGCAGGAGGCTAGCAAGATTTTATTTAGCTTATTTAGGTGCTGCAGTTTTTAGGACAGTTTTAGACCTGCTAGCATGCTTGTAGCTAAGTAATGCAGGTGCTGGAACAAAAAGTAGGTTTATCCTATTAACTTTTTCTAGTTACTCACTCCAACTATTTGAGGTCTTAATTTAGAACTATTAACCTGACAAGCTTTTCTTTGTAGGGAGTTTAACTGGACCAAGTTCCAAATATAAACATCTTCTGACTAAATACTTTAAACAAACTGAATTGTGGTATTCTGTCAAGCAGCCTACTTTACCAATGCTACTTTACTGTAGAGAAAAACAAAACAACATTTTAAAGTTGATGCATATAAGTTTGTTTGTTTTTGTTTTTTTTAAAAAAGGCCTATGACTACCTAAATATTTATGGGGAAACTGATGCAATTTGAAAAATAGTCACATTTGTAAATTTAAATTTCTTGTATATCATTCAAAAAACAAGTAGTTTATGCTGACATTTAACTAATTACATTTAACTTTATTAAGTACAAACAATTTAATGGCAGTTTGGATAAGTCTGAAGATACGAGGCAAAGTATATCATGCAATATCCTCACCCACTGTGAGGATATTGCATGATTTAATATTAATATTAATTTAATGTACAACAAGAAGAAGAAGAATATATATTTAAAGGGTCCTTGTTTTTCAGCTTAAATGTTTTCTTAACCACTAAACTCAGCTATAAATCAAAGTGACTATATTAGCTTAGGGTTTTATTAAATACATTAAAATTATTAAAACTAAGGTTATGAATATTCCTAGACTGAACAGTTCCAAAAACCTTACAGTTTAAAACCAAGTAAAGCTAATAATAATTTAACATTGTGGGTTTTTTCAGTTTCCTTCTTGTGTTTGTGGACACAGTTTTTTTTAAAATTTTATTTTACCTACTTTATTTTATGACTGTGTCATTTAAAAAAAATCTTTAAAATTTCAGAATTCATTCTTGAGATATCTTACTTCAAAGCATTCAATGAAAGGCAATTTGATCAAATCCTAAATGCATAAGAAACAATGAAAAATGTCCTGAATTGTCAAAAAAAAACAACTTAAAAAGTAAATACATTGAAATAAACTATTTGAAATTTCATTTGTAGCCTTATTGATAGGTATATTTTCATTTTTTTCTTCTATTGACTCTCTACTCATTTATATATACCATATTTTGATTTTGCTGATTTAAATTTTCACACAGTTATAGTATTTGTCCAATATTATTCTGTCCACCTTCATCCACATTTTTTTTAGTTGTTCTTGTTGTACACACTTTACCTTTACTGTTTGTTGTTGTTGTTGTTTTTTTTTTACCATGTTAGAGTGCACATGTCCAAGTGACCACAGAGATCTGGATATCAGTGGCAAACTAGGACTCAGCCTGAACAATCCAAGTTAATACTTTCACCCACTGTGAGGATATTTCAGGTGAGAGGCAAAAAAACTAAACTGAAATCCTTCCTCATCTGATGCAATTCAAAGTTTAGGTCTTATATTGTTTCGACATGGCTTACGCAAATAAACACAGCACAAGCACAAACCTTTGAGCCAGTGCAGACCAGTACATGTGCAAATAAAAATAGCTCATCAGCAGGTGTGAATACATATTTCTGGTATTAGCAGCAAAACTCTCATCCAAATGCACACACACACACACACACACACACACACACACACACACACACACACACACACACACACACACACACACACACACTGTCTGCCCTCTGCACATGGGTACATCAGCGTGTGTATGTTACGTGTTTGTATTTTCATTCTAACATGAAAAGGCACTTCCACACCCATATATTACCTTCTAAAAATAAAATCATGACGTCAAACGACAGTTATTTCAGTTGGTCAGTTAACAGTCCCCCTCCCCTCTCAAAACACACTCAATAACTTTTAGGCTTAAAAAAAAAAAAGCACTAAGATATTTCTTAGCAATCCAGAAACACATAAGATTAATATGTAATATGGTTCCTCATATTAACAATCCTGCTGTGCATAAGGAGTTATGTAAGTATACAATTTTAAATGCAGCAAAATTAAGAACCAGATGGACATGACCAAAAAAAGCATTTCCAATAACCGTTTCATTTCTCTTTAAACAGATTTTGTTTCTTTTAAAGACAGTGTCGTTAAACTGTTATATGTAGCATTGTGCGCATTTGTTCATATACATATGAAAGGCAAACAGTACATGCTGCTGACATACAGGTTTACAAGGCTGAAGTGTAGAAACAAGTTTAGGATTGTTGCCTTCATAAGTATTCACCTCACATATAACTCTCTGCAGTGAGGATTAGATATGAGTCATAGTCTAGAATGGTAGGAGGGCACATTAACACACTGACTCTTTATTACCACAAAAACAAACGTCTTCAATTGCTGGATGAATAACTGTGGACTGATAATGAGGTACTAATTAAAGAAAATATTTGGTTACTTTTAATACTACAGAATAGTGAATAAAGCTGTGAGTGGAGCTGGAAAAGAGATGACGCAAAGGCAGACTGATTCGAACAGTGACACAGATCAGGGAAGGTTTTCATTCACGTCACACGACACAACTCCTCGCTTACAAAGTCACAGCACATCTAATCACATAACATGTTTTTCACAACATAAAATGTAGTTTTAGTGATGGAGACCGAGTTATGCCAAGGGGATCATATAAAACATATTTTATTGATGAATTTGTTTGAAGTCATTTGTTTTTATATTTGTATTCTGCAAATCAATGACTGGATTAAAAATTCTATTCCACTTATGAACACAACACTAATTTATTTAAAAATGTTTTATTTAAATAAATGTCAGACATAAAAATCATTTATCATCTTTTAATTAATTTTATTTTGTATTATATATATACATATATATATATATATATATATATATATATATATATATATATATATATATATATATAATAATATATATATATATATATATATATATATATGTATAAATGCATCTTAGAGTAGATAGATAGTCAGATAGATGGAGTTTTTTTCTCACACAGAGTGAAACTGGTGAAAGACAAGCGAAACCCCAGAGGCTGACAACACCAGTGCAAACCATTTAATTACAGTGTTAATCTCGATTCGTCTCAATTTTCATACCAAATTTCACTTACAGGCTTTTAAGTGTTGAGTCTTGTGAATGGTAACTTAGAATTGATCAGGAGACGAAGAAAGGATAAATGACTGAAGTAAGACACAGAGCACACTGGTGATTTTAACATGCTTCTGTTATCACTCTGTTCTTAGTACATTTATCATGTTGTAGTTGGCTTCAGGTAAATTAACTGTCCTCGGTGGGTGTGGGTGTGGTTTTTTTTTTCAGCAACTTGCACCAAGACTATTATTTTAGTTTATTTTTTGAGAGTTGTTTGATTCATTTTTCCCCTGTGGATATTATAACAAAACTCTCTTTTGGTGTTTGAAAAGATAACTGGAAGTGTAGTTAACATTTCTAATGCAACAATAGTCCTTCAGTGTCTCAAACTCAAACTTCATATCTGAACCTCATCTCGTCTCTGCTGTCCTGCCCCCCAACTTCCAAGAAATTTCTCTGCAGTAAACCCACAGAGATTAGGTCATACCTCCCTGTAGCAAGAGGATGTGATCCTCAGCCTTTGGACATGATTCCACTCATGGCCTGTTTCTTGTTGAAACTTCACTCCAGGAATCAGCATCCACCAGGACACCCATAAGGCACGGAAATTCACAACTAATCAAAACAAAGCACGGAGAGGAAAACAAATCTAGAGTTAGGTATTAGTTGCTTTCCACACAACTGAAGAGTAAAACATGTTTGTTCCAAGTTTTATGTTTTATGGGTTTTTAAAAATCTTTCTGGAACTATTAGTTTTGTGATTTGAAAACTAATAGTTTCAATTGTTTTTATTTATCTATTAACATAATACAATAGGTAGTAAACAGAAAAAGACATAAAATAAAACACAAAATACATTTGCACACGGTTTGCCAGATAATCTGCACACAAGTTCTTCAAAAAAATATTAAGACAACTAGCCACTGTTTGTGGATTTCTATCTCTTAATGCAAGCCCAGGCTCACTCAGTGATGTTCAGAATCAGGTCTCTTTGGGGCCATACCATCTGCTGCAGGACTATTTGTTTTCCTTGTGGATGAAGACAGTTTTTTATGACTTTGGCTGCATGTTTGGGGTAGTTGTCATGCTGCAGAATTAATCGGGAACCACACTGACCTCCCTGATGGTACTGTGCAAAAAACCCAAAACCTCTAGTGAGTCTAAAACTTTTACATAGACCTGCTTTCACTTTGGCCCTCTGCAGCAACTAAAAAAAATGTCTGTATTACTTTAGGTGTGATATGATGTGATGAAGTAATGGAATGATGAAGTCACACAGCTATACCCGAGCGACCCCACTGGCTTTGCATGTAGCTTGCAAATGGTGGTGGTTTGGGGGTGAAAACATCTGTGTGCATATGCAGCATAAAGTGGGTGTAGGTAAATATAATCTCAACCCGTTTTTAGTAAATGATTCAAAATAATTAATAATTATTAAAAAAATACCAAGGTTTATTAAACTGTGCCTTTTAAATCCCTCACAGAATGTTTTATTTATGCTTGCTTTTAAATAACATATTTTAATAATAATAATAATAATAAAAATAATAATAATAATAACAAGACCAGCAACCAAACAGTGGTGACATATACAAAGTTGCGCTGTCGTTGTGACAGTTGTTACTAAAAGACTGAAGTTCCCGGCTGTGGATACACTTTACAAAAGTTAGAGAAAGACCTGTGAAATATAATATTTGTGGGAGGGCATGCCTTACAAAAAAGAGGAAAGACAAGCCCCTTGCTTAAATATTTATCTACCATCCATCAAGTAAGACCAATTTTGAAATCTCGAAAACCTTTGCTTCAGCCTGCCAGCAGTATTACACAATTCTCTGTGACCCACGATATCCAGTTTCCCTGCAGGCAAATCTGCTTCATATATGCTGAAATTTTTTTTTATATTTATTCTTTTCAAGGCATTTTATTTTTCTTTTTTTTCCTGCAGCCACTTGAATAGTCCCCCAAGTACCATCAGACTCTGTTTTTCCATCAAGATCAACTAAGATGCTTTTATTTTTCACCAAACCAGGACAGGCACCAAACAATTATTAAAATACACTTTCAGAAGGCTTTGAATGAAATGACTGGATATGAAATTAGATCAGTAGAGCAGCACCATTCACCTGAATGTATTTTATTTAACTTTTTACATAAATGAAAATACAGGAAGAGACAGTGATGGCAGAACAGGCATTCCAAAACAATAACGACACTTACCCTCAACACTTAGCATTTTGACAGTTACAAGATGGAGCCTGTAAATGCTTCAAATTCCGTTGAGTCCATGTGACAGCGCTTCAGATATTTTGGGGATGAGGAACTGTTTCCCTTTGAAGAACAAAGCAAGAGCTCTGCACCCTATTCATCCTCCCTTTGTTCAGTCTGCTGCATTTTGACGCCATAGAAAAATGTAAATATTGAAACTTGTCAGGAACTGCTGTGGGAACAGGAGTCAAAACCAATGGCAAATGGCAGTTTACATATTTTGATTGTTGGAAACATATCTCCGTGTGACTCTCACATAAATATCTTACATCAGCGGGGTCAAAAGGACACATCACAGTGGAGTGTGCTCGGTGGAGCATTTCACTGACTTCAATAAAACTGTAAGCCAGACGAGTTTCAGTAAGTAAGGACTTTCCAGTAACTTTTTTGTTTTTGTTTTACAAGCTTCACTAAATGTCAAGCACACCCACTCCCACCTAAGACTGCGTGCTCATCCTACGACTGCTGGTCATATTTCTTTTGTGGTATTTTTCTGCTGTTTCTTTGTGATGTCTTTAAGCAGCAGGCTAGAAAATGAAGCCAAGTCAGAAGTGAACTGCAGTGCTCTGGAGGCGCCACTTGAGGCTGGCTGCAAAAGTGAGTCACACAACGCTGGCCCCCATGCTACATTGCCCACTTTAAAAGGAGAAATAAACACATTTGCAACCTGGTGGAAGAAACAACAATCATGAACTGCAGCTGCACAGTTCAGAAAATCTAATGTCACTCACTCAATTTATTTGTATTTGTGCTTAAAGTTATGCAGGATATTATGAGTGTTATGTGAGTGCTGACTTCAGCTAATATGAGTCACTGAACTGGACTATTTGACCATGTTTGTGGTGTTGGTGCCTTTTGCAGTTTGCGTACTAGTTTTGGTGAGTGAAATTCTGCTATTTCTGCTACATAGATTCTTATGAGCAAGCATCTGTGTCTGCACAACTCAGTGTGGTGCACCCATTTACCTGCTGGATGCACCTTGCTGACCATGCAAGCCAGCATTAGCTGATTAATGTATCACTCCACCCTTTTTAGATATCCCAAATTGTCTAGTGAATGGATCAAGCTGACAGGAAAGATGCATAAACCAAGTACAAAAAGGTCAAATTTAAATTTAAATTTAGATTTAATTATTTAAAAGGGACAATGAATTTCAACACAGTTCTGATGTGAAGCGTGAAACTCTTAAATGTAATTCATAGAGGTTATAATTATTGCTGAACTTCAACTCTTATCCCTTGTTGGGTTCTTACATTCACAATACACAAGCAAGATTTACAACATTCAGTTACACTATAAATACAAAACTCCAATGAATATAAATAGTATAAAACATAGCATAAAAAAGACAGGGAAAGAAATTAATATTATTTCCAAAAGTATGGATAAATGTAACATTATAATATAATTCATGAAATTGATTTAACTTTAACCAGCCTTTGAGCTTTACTGTAAAAGACTGAAACCTAACACTACAGCTAAAACACTAATCCACTAAAACACTCTAAGGACACTGATATCATGAAAAACAAAACTCAGTATTCCTAATTGAGACAAAAGTGATATTCATAAAATGCTAAATGATATGAGCTGCAGCAGTGCAGCAGAAGCAAAGAAATAGTGGGTGGTGCACTGACGCCTTTATTAAAGGACCACATCATTGCAAAGATGGCCTTGGATGCAACTTACATCAGAGTAATGACGTATGTACTGACTGGTCTTCTATGTTTCTTTAATTGCTGGTATAATGTCAGATACAGATAAGCAGAAGGTTGTTCTGGCTCAGATCTTTTTAAAACACTATTTGCAGCACATGGAGCTGTGAAAACGAACAGGCTGAAGGGCAGATTGTGAAACGCGAGAGCATGCTTTGCTTTGACCTGCATTTGGATAAAGCTTATAAACGTGAGACATGAGCGATTTAGTGAACTGACGTTACAAAATAATAATCCCTTTATCAAATTAGACCAAAGTAAATACTACAGGCTGTTTTAGCAGGTTGTGTGTGAAGTCTGGTGCATGTGTGTTTGATTTTGATGACATGCACGTTTTGCACGCGTGTATGCAATTACAGCAGTTGCACCAAGACGGTGAATGAAACGAGAGGCTTGAAGCTACAGCAGGATAGGAAGTAATAACTCTTAATGTTGGTCAGCTGGGAGATGCATGAGGCCTCATTATCTCCCTAAACGCCCGAGGTTTTGCGATGTTCTCACCTACTGTTGACCTATGACTCACCAGGCCCTCTATCCTCATAGTAAACCTTTATCACATTACCTTGATCGTCATGTTGAAAGGTTGGAGGGCGAACCCCCGGCCACTCTTTGTTTATCATTTCACTCTCTTCTTATAAATGACATTCACAGGACTTGGAGCCTGTTCATTGGCAAAATACTGTGCATAGTATGGATACTCCAAGCATGATGAATGAAAAGAACCAGTTCAATTTTATTTATATTCGCTGGGGCTGTGGTGTCGACTGAAGTCACTCCGAGACAGAGCACAGGCATGTTTAGAGACTGACGTCACACTATTGAGAATGAATGGAGCAACATTTTGTCAGAGAACTGGTATGTCTATGTATGTACTGCAAATTCTAATTTATTAGTGAATGCCTTTTTATATAAATGAGGACCCTGACCCACAACAAGGATAAGGGGAAAGAATAATGTGAATTTTATGCTTAAGGTCATAAGGTCTAATCTTAAGGTCGAGCTTCACTTCTGGATGAACAGCTATACATTTTCATTGGTGTAGTTACTTCAGCTTTTGTCAAACTTCTCAAACTGCTATTCAGACTATTTTTAAGGCTATTAGTTAAACAGGATAATACAAGGATCAAAAAGGGACAGAAAGATGCAGATTATACAAACATATTCTACAGTTTTAGAGATTGCTTATTTAGTTAATGATTTACTTGCTTTGTAAATATTTTATAACATCAATACAAACCTGCTTCTGTCTACATGTAGTTATTGCCATATGAGATGGGATTTAACAACACAATGACTTTGTCTCGGCTTATCTGTTGAAACTACATAAACAATAGTGTAGTACGGTTAGTAAATAATGCTTGTTTGTAATCTCTGAAAGGTTAATAAGTATATTTAGGAAAAAATGCCTCCATAAATTATTACAACAAATATATGCCCTGTGTGCTATTGGCAAAATTATATACTTAATCTCTGTATTAAAAGTAAAGCCAGACATGTATCATTCAACTTTTGTGGATATAAATGATGTTATAATCATGAAATTAAAATGATAGGATACTTTCCTAAGGTATTGTACATGCATAAAGGTTTAAAATGGGTGTTGCTAGGTGGTTGCTAAGCAACACGATGATATCATAACATCTGATATAGATATGAACCATCAGGGATCTGAGATGTGCCTGTGTGCCAAGTTTGGTCATTCAACTCACAATGGTCTAGAGGGAATTTTTGGACAAAGAAGCAAACAAACACACAGACTGACAGAGAATTTACATATTATTGTAAGAAATGAAGGATAATGAAAACATCAAAGATGGAAAGGCTAATTATTTAGGGGTTGTATTAATGGTAACAAGGATGCAGAGAAAATCTGCCAGAAAACAAATTACAACATATCTAGGTGTGTTGAAACACTGAAATAATTTGTACATGTAGGCATAATCCGTATCTTTAGAATTTAATTAATGTATATAATAATGTATAATGCATGTATACAGTGTATATCATTTATAAGTATGCAACAACCCATGTAAGATGGGAGTTTAACAAGCATGATGATTATGGCTTGGTTTAGTGGGCGGCCTCATCTGATGAAAAGAGACATTAATTAGCTCCTTACGTTACCATTGTTAACTCCAGGAGGCACTGGTCACCATTAAAGCTATGACTGGGTTTTAACCACAAATTTAACCTTTGTTTTTAATCCATAGTTGTTTCTTGTACCTTTTTGTGTACCTTAGTGATTTGTAAAATATGATTATTTTTAATTATTATTATGTTAATGTATTAGTCCATTTTCACTACACATGTTGTCATTAACAATCGGGTCCAAACCACTGTTTTAAAAGAATTTAACTGAAAATCAGCTGTATATACAGTTTCAGTTATGGGACTTTTTTTTTCAGTAAAATGAAAATTTAAGCCCTGATTTTATTTATTTAATCATATGTTTTATATAGTGAATCCAAGTTTATTTGGTTTTGTTTCTTCAAATGTAAGATGGCCATGTTCATAACGTGACATTTTATTTGTTACACAGTTTCATTTTCTTTATTATAGTACCTGTCACCTTGAGTTCAATCAAAATAATTTCTAATGGTAAAACAAATAGTGGAAAATATAACAAAGAATTTCACTTCACATCAGTTGTGCTGGCAGTTTTTATTTCCATTTATATCTTTGAAAACTACACAGCATACAGAGCCTATCAATGAACAGCAAAAATAAGTGTCAGTAAAGTGTCATCTGCACTTCTGCATCCATGATTTAAAAGACAGCACTGAAATAGTGAACACACTGTCGGACCCATGTGGACTTTTAACTGTATCGACTTATTGTAAGTGAATAGAGACTCACTGATATGGACTTTGTGGGTCACATTTGCTGCACAGGAGTAAAGTGTGTCTGTCTTTTAGAACCAGAGGTTTTCATCTCAGCCAGAGGCCACAGTCTTCACATTCCTTATTTCCCAGCTTCACTTCCGCTGATGACTCATCCCCACTGCCTTATTACAGAGAGCAGCACTCACTCTCCGTCGTCGGACTACCAGATTACTTTACTGCACACACCTTATAATGAAATGGGTACGTCACTGCAAAAGGTAGAAGGATTGATTATAAACTGCTCCTGTTTATGCGCCCAAAAGATCTTTGTCAGTGTCTTGTGTCAGGAAGAGACGACCTGTTAGGTGCAGTTTCCTTGCGGCAAAGATATCCTTAACATAGCACACAGATGACGTGAAGAATAATGTATCTAAATCCTGCTAAAGCAGGTTGTTGGATCAGTGCTCCAGAATACCCTGGAAAGAGGTGGGAGCTGCTATTTTGGGGCTGTTGATTATGTTACTCAGATCATAACTGAGACGCAAAGATGTGAGGAGCCAGAGGTGTTCCCAGAATCAAAGTGCCTCTCACTTTGAGACACACCCTCTGTTTACGTCACACTGGCGTCATAGGTCTCAATAAGTCTTTATGAAATATGTTTACTCAGCGGGCTCATGACGTGATTCTATGTTATTTTCAGATTCTTGTCTATGAGATAGAAACTGGCATTTCCTGGAGACCCAGATATTTTTTAAAATATCGGTAGAGACCAAACCGGAGTTAAAAAACAGAAGGAATTCATCAAGTGGCCTGAAGATATATTCATATATGTTGGTCTTGAGGAGAAAAGATGATTTGACAGCTATATTTATGAAGACAGGAGGAAAGAAGAAGGTCAGGCAACATTAGAGCGATGTCTTCGGAGAGAAAGTAGAACAGACTTTAAACTGAAAGTAAATGGTTTTGAAGGCATGCACTTTATGAATCACCAGAGACATAAAAAGATATAATTTGATCACAGCTTCTGTTTTTTAGTTAATATGGGAAAGGGCAAAAAGAGGAAAATCATTCATGTTCACCACTTCTAAATCCTAAACTATTAGGAAGCAAGATTATTAGGCTAGGAAGGTACAATGACCTGAAAGTCAAAGTTTTAAAGTCTGAGTTTTGTGTTTTTACCTTTCTACCTAGATTACCATAGTACCTATGCTGATCCGGAGCATTATGCTTTTGTTTACTGTGCACTGAATGAGACATTACTGCAAAGTTACAGAATCACAAACTGTCCATTGCGTTGAGCTCGGCGCCAATCTGATGCGAAGTCTCTTTCACACTGCTGAAATTGCAGCTAATAGAACACAGAGCTGAAAAATGAATTAGTTGCATTTGTAGGCTATTGATCACTGACACTGGTAAAATCAATTTCCCTATGATTTGGTGACACACTATAATGTGATTTCTACATCTGCTTCATTAGGCTGTGGGACAGAGTCAGAAGTGAACACGTTCGAAGTTTCAGAGCTGGAAAGTGAAGCTGTCACATTAGAACTAAACAGCAGCACCAAGTGAGATTAATGCATCTATTTTACCAATGATCATGCCTTATGCTAGTAAAATAAATGAAACAAATTACCAAAATTAACTGTTTTCTGCAGCATTGCTTTATTTGGAGTACCAGCATCACATTTTACTGTTTAACCATTTTTCTATGCGCTTATACATCTCCGGCCTGTCCTTATCTGAAAATGTCTCTGATTGGAGTAGGTGATGCTCAATTGATAGATTTTATTCAGAAGCTGAAGCAGAAAGCCTGGACTAACAAAGAAAGCTGATAACCACCATTGTGATATCTGTTATCTCTGACTGAGGTGTTTAGGTTTTCTCAAGCCAGCTAACTCAAAGAAAACCTGGCTATGTTGAACTTCACTTGCAGGATACACCTCAGCTAATCTCTACTTGTCATTTGTTATCGTGTGCTGCTTTTCCTTTTTGTTTGTTTTGTTAAATTATGTTAATTAATTTTTTTACTGACAGATTTCTGTATTCGTATCTGTATTATCTGTGTGCTTTTTTCTAATTCTTTATTTTCAGAGAACAGTTCATGTTTACAAGGTAACTAACAGAACTAGCATGCTGTGTTATCTTCTGCCATCTATACATTTTACAGATTAATAAAATAAAATACACAAAAAAAAAAGTCCTTCACAAAATCAGGTTTTCTAGGTTTCACTTATCCCATAGTTTAACAGACATATTTTTTGAGACCAAGAGAGGTGGTAATCCTTCCTTAAATTGTTGGAGGCTGATGTAGCAACCGACATCGTGTGAGTGCAGATTACACAACCTCATCTGATACATAAAAAGAGTCGTTCCTTCCTCTTTAACTATACTGCTGCAAAACAGATTCCCAACAACTTTTAACTATTTACCTATACCAAAAATGGAAAAAAAAACCGTTTACAAATTAAGGTGCGCTGCCACTAGGGGGTGTCACATCAGTAATTGTGTTTCCATTTGAAGGCCACGAGCCAGAAAAAGCACTATGATGGGATCGTAATGTTGTCCAGTGTTTGGTAGATGTCTAATCTTTCAACACGAGTCAGCTACGCTTTGCCATATTTGCAAGGTGAGAACATTTTGAGGTCTCTGTGTGTCTCTCAGCTCGTTTTGGAACTCTTCTGCCCTCTAATGGAAAATAAATATATTATTATAACTTAAATTTTAGAGCTCACAGTTTAAATAACACAGATGAAACTCATGTCTATACTCTGCCATCCTCTCGCTGTACATCTGTTATGTGTGTTATGTACCGGTCGGACATGAGAGAATTTAAGTTGTCAAATATGCTTTAAACATACCACTCTCCACTGCCTGTGCTGGCTTTATTACCTTGTTTACTGTATTCTCTTTATTTATCACTGGCACATGCATAGGGCCCAGTGTGTTCAATAACGCTCATTTTTCTCTTCCTTTATGATTTAATCAGTGAGTGTTGGCAGGAGCCTAATAGCAAGGCCAGTGATGAGTCAGCCAGGCTGCAGTTTTGGGAGCTGGAGGTGAGAATAACACGGAGGGGAGGAGGAAGGCAGGGACAGAAAGAAAACATAACCAGGAAGGAAGACAAGGAATGAGAGATACCATTGTGAATAAAACTGAATTTGGAAACAGTTTTTTTTCTCTTTCTCTCTTCCTCTCTCTCTCTCGAAGTTATGCAGCTGCAATGTGAAAGGACTGTTACCTCCCTGAACACCTCATTAATAGTCCTCCTTGAAATGTTTAACATCATGATGACCAATAACCTTTGAAATGTGCGGATGTCTTCCTTACATAGATCAGTTTCCAGTCCAAGGATGCCTTTCCTTAATCAGTAGTCCGGGTTAGACCAGTTCAGTGCTGGCTGTACTCGGCGAGGATAACATAAACGTAAATGTCGCTGAAATGTTTCATTCAGGATACAAAACAATGTTAGACACACTTAAATACCTCCTTTCAACCTGACTGAGGAGACAGATGAAGCATTCCTTCCATATTCCACCTAACACCATTAGGGTTGGAGCGCTTTCCATGCCTGTGTTTACTCCAAGGCCTGAGGTCTTTATTTCCGAATAGTACAATAAATGTACTGTTAATTATGGCACCCACTTAATAGCTGACTGTATTTTCACTGCTAGAAGCATCTAGTGACATTGTTTGGGTATGACACACCACAGTTTAGACAGTGTGGAATTTTCATTCATAACACTTAAGCTATTCCTGTCCCTGTTATTTAGCTAAAGAAACCAAATATATTAGGACTCATCCTTCAGCCAGGAGGGCTTACAAACGATTATTTTTATATTTCACTCTCTTAAAGGTTGTCTATGCAATTTTCTTAAATTGCATAGAAAGAAAGAAAGAAAATAATGTCCATAAGAAAGAGACACAAAGTGGTCCCTTAAAGTACCTAATAGGATTTATGGGAACTTTGTACTCATTTCTTACTGAATGAAAAAAAGTCCACTTCATCCGAATATATCTTAACGTGATTTCAAAATAGCAGACCTTTTTTCTTTTTAAGAAAGGTTGGAAAAACACAAAGTATATATTATATATATATATATATAATATATATATATATTATATATAGTATATATATAATATATATATATATATATAGACTAGCACTTTAGCTGTTTGTTCCATTTAGCTGCCTCAGTTTAACAGTCCAGTCGGCATCATTAATGCTATCAGTAAGAACTGTTGTGTTACTACTACGCAAAAGTTTCCAAATATTTTACAGATTAACTTCAGTATTTAATGTAAACTGTAAAATGTTAGTTTTTCATTAGTTATTTTGACTTGGCATGGGAGAAAAGGCAAAGGCATGACTGAAAATACTCGTTTCAGAATGCTTGTGTGGAATGAACCAGGCACCTGACAAAATTTAAGACACTTTCTTCTTATTCAGTGGCAACTCCAAATGTCTCCTGTGAAGAAGTATTCTTAAGAAAAAGTTCACTGGCCTTCATATTGATATTTTGTAGCCTGGTGTGTATCCCAGGCTCTGGGGATTCAAGGAGTTTTTGGAAATACCACTTTTTTTTTCTTTTTTGTCATATGGGAAGATCCCACATAGCTGCATTCTCACAGGCCTACAGACCAGCTGGTGATCCCCTGGCAACCGCCTGTCTGTAGAAAAAATATAAATTCCCTGACAAGTTTGGTTACCACTGTTGCCTGTAGTTTGCATTGACACCAACTATTCGCCAAGTTGTAGTGAAACCTTCAAAATAAAAGTTATGCATGACTGCTTTTCAGTTCAATTTAGTTTTATTTATATAACACCAAATCACAACAGTCGCCTCAAGGTGTTTTGCATTGTAAAGCAAAAAACCCTACAATAATAGTACAAGACCCCCTATAAGCAAGCACTTGGCAACAGTGGGATGGACAAACTCCCTTTCAACAGGAAGAAGCTTCCAGAAGAAGTAGGCTGGGGAAGGGGCAGTCAGGTGGCAAGTGTTTGGAGACAAGTCAGCAACTTCCATGTAAACTAAAGGTAACTGTGGCAATCTACTAGTAACAAAAATAATCACAAGGAGGTTTTTGGTGCAGAATCGTCTTTGTGGCCGATTTCACTGACTGACAGCCAGCAACTTCAAGCAACTTGCCAACTGGTCAATCAATACACATTTTTGCTGGCAACCAGGGAATGGCCAACCGATTTCTAGACCTGTGTGACTAAGGCTGTAGCCCAAATTAGCATTAACCTCCTAAGACCTGAACTCTTTCATGGCATGCATTTTTAATTTCTCTTTGCTATTTGGGCTGATCGGGACCTGATGAATGTAAAAACAAAGAATTATCTTTTTACCTGATGTAGTTTCTGAGAAGAGGATATCAGGCCCTTGTAGAGCAAAATTTGGTGTTGTGGTCTAGACAACCCAAAATGTGATGTCCACATATATGGATGCCAGGTACTAGGAGGTTAAGAGTGAAAACAGGAATGCTCAAAGAATAGTGGATAGACTGACTTTTGAGACAGATGCAATGAGATTGTAGCCACAGGTTTTCTGTTGGTACTGTGGATATAGTCAACACCATGTTAATGTAGAGCTGGGCGATATGAGATTTTTTCATATCACGATATGTTTTTTTCATTTCAGGTGATAACGATATCTATCACGATATAAGCCAAATAACTATATTTGTAAGATTTAAATGTGCCGTTGCTCACAAGTAAAATGTGAAATAATCAGCAGCTTGTTTTTATTTAAATATTTATTTCCCATAATAAGTTCAACAGGGTAGATGTACTATGAGACTTTTTCAGATAAATAAAGGCAAATATTGCAAACTACACAAAAGGCAGCCACTAAAGCGTTTAAGTTTCAAAATAGAACAAACGAAACAGACTACTAAACTGTCAATTCCACTTAGAAACAAAATATTAATTCTAAAAATAAATCTTAGTTTGTTTTACAGAAGAACAGACAAAACTGACTAACTTTTGTCAATATCAAATAAACTGAGAACTAAAAGGAAATTCTCAATCTCTCCTTGTTGTATAGCTTAGCTTTTCAAACAGTTTTAACAGTTACTATAGTCTGACAAAAGCCGAATGACGAATTAGCGCTTCCAGTCAGAGACTGAGGCTACGTCCACACGTACACGGGTATTTTTTAAAACGGAGATTTTCCGTTTTCGTTTTAAAAAATAATTCCGTCCACACATAAAGGCAGAAATGAAGGAAAACGCTGCTATGAACATGCCAAAGCAGCAGGTGGCGCTAGATTCCTAACCGTGCAGAAATGTTGGCCAATCAGAAGTCTAGAAGCCTTGGTGGGAAAAAGTAAACAAAGCTGGGGCATAGAAGCAGAACCGAGCCGTATGTGTGGAGAGACAGTAACTGTGTGTATATGTAAGCATTTAAACACTGCAGAGAGTAGAATTAACAGTAACAGTATTGTAGAAGTTCATTTCACCGAAACAATAACGTGGCGCACAGTGTGATGTCAAAAAAGGCGCACACCTTTGACGCTGCGTTTTCTCCGTTTTTCTAGTCCACACGTAAATGCAAAAACGGAGTTTTCAAAAATATCCACCCTGGCCGGAGTTTTTAAAAATCTTCGCTTTCAGTGACCAAAAACGCCGTTTACGTGTGGACAAAAGGTGCAAACGCATAGAAAAATCTGCGTTTTCAAAAATACCCGGGTACTTGTGGACGTAGCCTGAGCATGCACCAGTTTATTGTATTTCCAGACTTGCTTTCGGCACAATTTACAGTGCACGCTACTGTTTTTTGTCAGACTTGAAATAGCCGAAATACCTTCACACTACGAAACTTCTATGGCTCTTCCGTTCGACAGTCTCTCCGGCATTGGAACCATCATCTGTTTTCTCTTCGGTAACCTTCGGTCACGTTCGGTTGATTTTTCTAGTCGGCGCACTCATTTCCTCCATTACCCGGGCGGTACGGTGGCTGGCTGCTTCCCAAACAAATACACATGTGCGGCTTGGTACTTGTGCTGTACGTAACAAGTCACGTGACGTGACGCTGCTTTTTTTTTTTTTTTTTTTTTTTTTTTTTTTTAAGAGGACAAGAGCGGCGAGGTCTATCGCAATAGTTTAATTTTTCTATCGAGAAAAAGTTATATCGCAATACATATCGTTATCGTTCTATCGCCCAGCTCTATGTTAATGATAAAACTTTTTGCAGATGCTTTGTGGGTCTAATGTGTATTTTCACCTCTTTTCTTAAGCGTAACCAAACAGTGACTGTGAAGTCAAAGTAGAAAAAGGGGGTGGTCCTAAACAAGATAATGCATTCTGAAAGTAGTGTGGTCCATGCTATTCCCATCCTGTCTGCATTCCACTGTGAGCGCTTTCTATATGTCCTCATCCAGCCACATACTACAGTCTATCAATATGTAATTGTAAATGGGATACCCGTGCATTGAAACGGTGCTAAAACATCCTGACTAAGTATCATATGCGAGCAACTGGGAATTGTGAGAATGTGTTGGATTAATCTACAAAGGGAAATGTGAAAATGAAAAGCCAGGGTTTCACTGTGAGTAACATGTGGCAACAAGTTCTTGGCTGATTATTGTGACTTCCTGTGGTGTGTTTGCTTGGCAGTGTCAAACTGATGGGAACAGATCACGGTTGTGAACACATTAAACAAATTATTTAACATGTTAATTAGTGAGCTTTAATAGTGCTGCTAGCTCGTGTTTGGACACGTGTTTGGCTAGCCGTTTCACCTGTTAACAGCTTTCATGCTAAGTTAAGCTAATCAGCTCCTGCCTTTGGTTTAATTTTTGGTGTATAGACACGGTGCTGATCATCAAATCTAGAGAGTGAAGAGTTTGTCAAAGTGCTAAACTATCAATTTACTAAAGCAAATCTTCTGTTTTCTGTCTTAAAGTATTATACAGAATTCAAGCTTCCTAATCAACCCACAGTTGTTTTTTTTCTTTTTATGTCTTTCTTTCTGACTCAAATGAAGGCTTAAATAAGTTTACAGAAGTGCTGCATCACTGTGACGCAGATTTTCTCTTGTTCTCTTGTTCACACTGACAGCAAGAGCCTCCTTTTCACTCAGTCCACACATTTCAGGGTAAAGAAAGAGTGTACAATGTCACTGGATTTTGTTACTTTGTACTTATTAGTGGCCACCACCCTACAGGCCAGATTTCTTGCACTTATTAGTAGGAAGAACACAAAGGTGATGCTTACTCATTTTAAAGTAGACAGAATGGTTTGTTCTATATTTCTGTCCATGCAGCCAGTGTTCACAGGTGTCTGCACGTAGCAGATGTTTGAAAATTGATATGCATCATGTGAAATGTAGCTGGTGTGAAGCTTCAAACACCATTTTTACTTAAAAATAGTGCGAAAACATATGAATTCCAGTTAATTATGCATCCAATATTAGTTATCATGTATGATAAGTCATTTTGACATGGACTGCCTGTGAGCTGAATTTCAAAGAAAGAGAGGATGACGCATAGGTGCTGAATGATGGACAGAAGAAATGAGGGTGAGAGACAGGGTTCAGTGTGTGAGAGAGGCGGCTGAAAAATAATTGAGCTTTAGGAGATGTAGTGACGCTGATCCTCCTGTAACTTCAATATCTAGCACTGAATGTTATTTAAACGTATACACGTTGCTCCAAACACATCCGTCTAAATCACCCATTTAAGTGTCACATTCAGCTTTCAAGAGGTTTGTAAAGCAGGAAAAATAATCTGTGTAGATTTCAGGTCCTTAAGTCAAAAAATCCTCGAGTATGTTAAGAAAAATTATGAGACTAAAAAAATACAAATACAAAAAATAAAAAGGGACTAGATGAAACTGATTTTTTTTCCCCCACTGGTGAACACATAGTTGTGTCCTTCAGTGTCTTGCCCAAGGATACAAGGCACGCAAACTCAAACAGCTAGGGATCAAACCACCAACCTTTCAATAAGTAGAATTGAAAGGTTGAATATACTAACCCTAACCCTAACATGAATATAATCCAACAGTTTTAAATCCTAGCCTCAATCAACTACTTTTTAGAGCTTAAACCTAACCAAGTTGCTTTTAAAGCCTAAATGTAACTAAGCAGCATGTTTGAATAATTAACGCATTTAAAAATGATGATGAGTCATCTGTAAAAATCTGACATGTTGGTCTCAAACCTTGACCTCTAGCTTGAGCATTAAAATAATCTGCTCCACTACTAATTGCTTGAACCTCGAAATGCTTACCCCTTTTGCCCTTTAAAAATGAGAAATATATATATTTTTTAAACACAAAAACACAATCAAATTGCTCAAATTGCCATGTTGGGCTAGCCCTAAAAGTGAGTCCATTTTCATAGAGTTCCATGTTAAAATTTCCAACTTTACAGCATGAAAAGGGGTATTTAGAGCCATGATTTAAAAAAAGAAAAGTGGTATCCTAACGGAGGCAGCTGCAATGGATAAATGTCTGCTGGCCTCACCCCTGCTGATGTGAATTAATGATCTGAATCTTTCCACCATATTTGGGCAGTTGGTGCCTTTCAGAGCATTTTAAATGTAACATCTAATAATAATATTGTTGCTTTGTACAGAATAAATCAGTTTGGTAGGTGAAATTCTAATATTTAATAGTCTTTTACTGAGCACTTATTACGCCATATGTGTCTGTATGTTGTATGCACAGTTTATGCGAGCAGTTTACTAACTGAGCTTGCAAGAGTTGGGTGATAACTTACTCCACCATCTCATCCAATTCATCATGGGCCACCTATAGCTCGAGGTGAAAACACGTGCAATTGGCTAGAGTCACTGAAATTCTTTATTGTAGTTCTGTAGTTCTTTATTAGAGCTGGCCTCCTCATATGAAACACGCACCTCTGCATATATCCGCTGCTTCTGGCCTTATGCTCATAAAACCTCATGTTCTGCCCCATAACTGAAGGTAATGGGTTGCTCATACAGAGGTGGGAATTAAAATAATTAAATATTTTATGTGGGTTCACTTGGCAGGGTTTGCTTTTTAAACATCCTCTGCTCTTCTCATCATTAGAGGGCAAAAAGAGTTCTGGGTTCAGAGCAGACGCACAGCGAACAAGTCTTCACTTTATGAGAGCAGCTTGCTCACTAAAACACTCGTGATAACTCAACAGAGTTCAACAGCTTATTTCACTTATGTTATAGTTTGCAGTGGCCTCTATAAATTATACCAGTATTCTATCTGCATCTTTGACCATCATTATTGCTTTCCCTACTGAAATACCTCCGGTTCAACATGGCCTGAAGATAAATCCAAACAAAAAAATTACTTTAGCATGAGTAAATTGTGACAGGGTTGTATTCTCTCAAATGAAACACAGCACGTTATGATCTTACTGCAAAGGATGATGTCAACAGCGGTAGGTTAGGTTACCCTAGCCAGCTAGCTGCTAACTGGTTTACGGGGAAAAAATACAAAGGTAGTCCAAGCTGCACTAACTCACATTCTGCCTTATTCTGTTCCTTAGCTGTAGACGTGAGATGGGTTATCCTCACTGTCCCTCACAAGTGTCCTAGTTGATGCTAGTGGCATCCAACCACAGGCTCATCCATCTCACTCCGGTCCCTCATGGCTCCGCTCTTTCCTCGCTCTCTCTTTCCTTTTTTGCGGCCTGCTGTCTCCGCTTTCTCTTCCACTTGACCTCTTCTTCCAAAATAAAAGCACCTTAACAACAAACTTAATTTCCACTAATATGGATATACAAAAATGAACAAATAGAACTAGTCATATATAGATGTACATGTACATTAGAAATAAAACTTAGCCCCTTTAAATATCTCCAGGCTACAGTGTGATGGTTAGCACTGTTACAGTAAGAAGGTCCTGGGTTCAAATGCACCATCTGGGTACTCCACCTTCCCCTCACAGCCAATAGACATGCACTTAGTGATTAGTGATTCTGGAGATAAAAGCTGTGTCCCAATTCATAGGCCACATGCTTCGGAGGCCCCACTTAAAGGCTGATTACGTCAAAGCCAGGCAATGAAGGCTGCTCCAAATGGGATAGGTTGGGCCACGAAGGATTGGTCAGGTGTATCCTTCGTGGCCCAACCTATCCCAGGATTCATAGTGCCGCATTTTGGGTTTTTTTTTTTAGAAAAAATGGGGAATGGCTCAAGTGGGGCAGCCAAAGAGTAAACTTTTAAAAGTACAGTGGTCCCTCATTTATAACCCACGATAGGTGAAATCTGCGAAGTAGCCAACTTTACTTTTTACAATTATTATAAATGTTTTAAGGCTGTAAACCCCCTCAGTACACACTTTATACACTTTTCTCAGACAGGCATGAACATTTTCACACTTTTCTCTCTTGTTTAAACACCCTCAAAGTTCAAACCTTAGTAGAAAAATGTGTCCAGTATTATAGAATGAAACCAAAGATCAAACCCTATTTTCAGGTCCAGAACATGGGAATATAGCAGCTATTTGAGCAACATTAATGAATCAATGGTACGGAAGTACAGGGAGCTAGAAGAATGAGCTGAGTAAAGTTTGACTTATCTGACTGTTTTATTTCGCTTAATGCGCCTTATAATCTGATGCGGCTTATGGTCTGAAAAATACTGTAACTTCTACCTTCCTTTAGCATGTCCAGAAGTCCAACTTTTTGTGCGATGGTTAGCATCTTCATCTGCCTTTTGGATGCTACCACAGGTGTCTTTGATGGTGCAAAACGTTTCGTCGACATTGTTGTGTTTGTTGGGGAGAAAACTTATAAAACATACAGTACAGCATTTCAGAGTCACACTGCGATAGATCGAAGATTTATGTAAATTTGATAAGCTGAATGCATTCTGTACTGTACAGGAGACACGGCACGGCGGAGATTGATTGACAATGGTCTACAGCCGATCAGGATGCAGAACACAATGCGCTGTTAACAAAGACAAAAAAAAAAAGCCTGCAAAAAGAAAATCAGCGAAAGAGCGAGGCCGTGTAAAGTGAACCGCGTCATAGTGAGGGACCACTGTACTGACTTTTATGTCACTTATTTATGTGGTGATACAAATGTTTTAATAACGAAGAACATTAAAACATCACTGTTGGCCACATGTTGGTAAAGTAATCTGATTTTAGTGATGTTAGTACTTAACGCGGTTCAGGTTCTACTTAGTTTTAAAGCCTTTACTTTAAAACATGAACTGTTCAATAGTTGACCTTAATCTTAAAGAGAATGTGACAATTTCATGGATAATTAAAGTTAGTAATATATCTACAGACAGAACAAGATGAAAGTATGTGAATGCTGCCTGGTTTTCAGTCCTGAATATCACAGCACAAGTAGGATTCACTGCACTGTTAATGTTAGCTTGGTTATTTTGCGGCCTCTGTTCGGTGGCCAAACAGACTTCAACATTTATTAAAGGTGACGGTTCACTCGTTAAGCTAAAAGAAAGGTGCTTTATTCATAGGAATCAAACTTGGCCACTGTACCAGCTGGGAACTCTACTTATTTAGTACTGCTAATTCACAAACAGAAAAGAAGGTTGTTTTATCAGGCTTATATTATATTATAGTATTTTTTTAATGAGTGTACGTGATGTGTTGGTTGTATGTTTGTTGTTTGTTTTGACATACTGCGAATCAATTTCCCATCAGGGACAATAAAGTTACCATTTACCATTGACCATTGAGACTCCTTCTCCTTTGCAGTTTTGTAATAGTGTATACCACCCATCACTTTTCTGTCTGTCCTGTACTCTCTCTTTTTCTTTCTATTGGATTGTTTAATAAAAGCATGAAAATATATTTATAAGTGGAACTTATGTTTGAATCCTGCAGCTTATCACACATTTGATTTCCATGTGTGAAAACTGCAAGTGTCCAGAGTGAGGACGGACTGAAGAAACCACTGCTGCACATCATCTGTGAGGTTTTGCACCCCTGATGATACACCAGGACAAACTTAGCAGTGTCTGAGGAAGGGCCAGCACCAGCTGAGAGATGGAGAGAATAGACAGACTGTTCCCTCTTTGTGAAGGACTGCTAGAAAAATTTAAAATAACTATTTGTCTTGAATCAGTCTTATTAGGTAATGTTAAAATATTTTTTCCATTCAAGTGTTTTCAGTACTCAGGGCCTTTAAGTTAAACACTATGAAAGGCAATAAAAAGTTTTATATTCAGAAACTTAAAGTATGTATGTATTAGCAGCAGAGTCTACCTGAAAATAAATGTCCATATTTTTTTTTCCAGTTATATGAAGCATGGAGTATTTTGGAGTACTGCTGTGTTTGTTGCATCATATTGCTGTAAATGTTTATATGCTCTATATATTTTGAGTAAGTTGATCTATAGTGTTGCATCATATTTTATAAGGCTGTTATGTGTTTGTATCATTTCTGCCCATTTAGCAGAAGTCAGCCTGTATAAGGCTCTGATATCTATTCTGTATGACTTAAAGCAGTTATGACATGGTATGATTTTTTCACCCAATAAAGGAATATTTATTATATTAGTCTACTATTCATTTTATCAAAAACAATTATCACAGAATGTAAGCATTCAGACAAATTTTATGTAATGCCAACATATTAAAAGAACAATATTCGTCTCTTATATATAATACAACTATAAATACACTGTAAAAGATACTTGTCCTTGAGTGAAGATATAAAGTGATAGGAAATATAAATAAATGCAACTTGAATCTTTACTGAAGCTCAGTATTTGAGTTCAGAGATTGAGTTTTATGCTATTATAAATAAAAATAATTAATAAATAATAAATTTAATAGTGGCCATATTATATTTACATAACCAAAGTGAGATGACACTAGTCTTTTGAACAACATTAGCTAATTGTTTTTTACTATCCATCCATCCATAATTTATACCTAACTAGGGTCGGCATTTATTTGCCCCTAGTGTGATGGTATTTTACGCTTGATGGTGATGTTTTAAAGTGTGTTTAAAGGAGACTCTAGGATGGAGTCCGTGTTTGTTGTTTATTTGAGTTGTATGTTTTGTGTAATTCTTTTGTCCTTTTCTTTGGAGAAGGTCTGGCCGTTTGTGGGAGGCTAGGCACCTGTGGTGGTTTCCCTTTCCCAAAGCATTCGCATGTGTACACTGGGGTATAGGTATAACACACCTTCATCATGCAGCTCTTCAGAAACTCTCCCTCTGTAAATGGCCGGGCTGATTTGGCTATCTCCTCTGCTACAATAAAACTTGCTTTCACAACCGCTTCATTTGTGATTTTGCTCTGGTGACAAATGTCTGCTGAAATGTTAGATTCTTCTTTACCTCTTCTACTTTCTGTAGTTTCTGCTCTGCATTTAAGGTTTTCAGCTTATCCTGATGTTTTGTCTCGGAGTGCCATCTTAAATTAAATTCCTTAATTACAGCCACATTAGCACATTAGCAGTTTGACACGTGTTCTATGAGGTTTGGTGGATCATAATCTGCTGTCTGCCGGTTTTGGGGGTTATCATTATAAAAGGCGTTTCTCCTCTAATCAGTCTTTCAATTCAACCAACCCTTCCAAAACTGCTCACCATCACCTCTGTTCGTTTCAGAAATCAGCACAGTAATTATCACTACCTTATCCAAAGCGAATTAACCAGCTAGACACCCCCTCTCCATCCAACTTACATAAGCTTTTATGAGCCGTCTTAAAATCCCGGCATGCGTCACTGTCAGAGCTCAGTTCAGAGTCGAGCCACATCGCTACCTAACTAAGGATTCCCCTCATTCATCTATTAAGGTTTTTCATTGTTCGAATTTCCCTTGATTTCTTCTCCCGCCGTTCCTTCCTAATTTTCCGAACTCATCCACTCCACTCTATGGAATCCTTGACCACCTTATTGAGTCCATGGGCTGTTTATCTTCGCTAGCCTGCCTACCAGTTATATTCCTCTCCTTTGGGTGGTGATGTCACTTGGCGTTTGCTCTCTCCGCAAATGTGTTTTTGTTTTGTTTTCCTTCTCTCACCCCAACCGGTCGCAGCAGATGGCTGCCCCACCCTGAGACTGGTACTGCCTGAGATTTCTTCCTGTTTTGAAGGGAGTTTTTCTTTTCCACTGTCGCCAAAGTGCTTGCTCATAGGGGGTCATGTGATTGTATTATTATTATTACTGCAGAGGTCTTTGACCTTCATAACGCAGAGTCATTTCTGCGTTATGAAGGGATGCCTTCTTTGGGATCTGCCAGGCCCAGGAGCTCCCCTTTGAGGCCTTTCCCAAATCGCAGCTCTATGTTTAAGCCGTACACCTTCATCTACTAAAACACTGTCAAACCTAAAATGAGGACATGGGCCCAGCGAGTGAAATTGCCCATAGGTGTGAGCGTGAATGGTTGTCTGTCTCTCTTTGTTGGCCTTGGACAGACTGGTGATCTGTTCAGGGTGTATCACCACACTGTGGCAGCTGAGATAGTCTCCAGCAACAACTAAACTGGATAAGCAGAAGAGAGTGAGTCGACTTTTATTCTTTCTTATTACAGTTAAATTAATAGAGATTATGACAAAAGTTCAGGTTTTACATTGTAGTTAGATTGTTGAGTACACATATTTGATGCAATTTTAATTTTAATTTTTTTTTCATTTTCATTTTTATATAAATTAAATTGCCTTTAAAAATGTGTCTTTTTTTTCTTGGTACATTGATTTATAGAATAAACATTTTAAATTTAACCTATCAGAGTAACAAACATAAAAAGATACACTTTTATTATGTTTTGTTTTCATTCTTTCCTTAAATTGTATCATCAGTTTTGGAAAGGGACAGATAAAAATGCTAACTAGCACTGGTATTGCCATCAGGGCTGTCTGTAACTTGGGAGTTTGGCAAAGCAACAATCTTTTCTCTCATTCATTTGGTCGTTTGAACACTGCGGCTGAGCTTTTTCCCAGAATAATTTCCAACCTATTCACATTTTTCTGCATGCATTAACTGATGCTAGACAACACAGTCTTAAGCAGGTAGTGTACTGTTACCTCTCATCAGTTTATACTCTGCACAATCATTCATGCAAGAATGCAGGAAGGGACTTTGACTTTTTGCTTTATGGATTTGAAGGTTATTGACAGTGTAAATCATGACATTCAATCTACAGAAATCTGGTATTGATTGGATACTTTATAAAACTGCAAAAGCTATCAAGCAAATTAATGAGTAAAGACTGCCTGTGCTTTCCCCTACACTCTTTGGATTTCATGTAAATAATTTAACAGTTTACTTCCTGCTAGTAAATGGGTCAGATCATGCATTTTAGGCAACAAATTGCATTTCAGTGGGTCATTTTAAATATTTAGGCTTTACCTTGGTGTGTAACTGTTTTTATGGGTGTATAGTGTTTTGTTTTTTTGTTTTTTTTTGTTTGTTTGTTTTTGTTAAGGGTTAGCTCTGTAAAGATCCTTGCAGCTGGAAGGTGATAGCTGAACAAACTTTGAGTTTGTATACAGTGATCTGGGAACCATGTGAAGGGTGACTTACTGTTGTTATTTACTGCATGATAATAAAGTTACTCACTAAGCAAAGTTTTTATTGGGATTGCTTCAGTAGCTATAGAAGTGAAAGGGATTCATATTAGCAGTATTTGTAGTGTTTATTAAGAAAGATGTTCAGAAGAAATACCAAGCAAACTGAGAACATATTGTGTTTATTCCACACATTTACCATCCTGAGCAATATGTCACCCTGAACCTGGGCAGAGCTCAGTGGTCTGTTTGTGCTCAGCTAAAACCTGGCATCCTGCCTCTAGCTGTGGAAACTGGACGCTTCCATTAAGTCCCAGGGGAGGGCAGACTGTGTCATCTGTGTGATTTGGAAGAGATTGTGAATAAAATTCATTTCATCCATTCACGCCCATTCATTTTATCATGATCTTTGAGTCAAACTTTTTATTCTTAAAATGTCTGCTAGCCACCGCGTTCATGTGAAAATTCAGTTGTTTTTTTTTTAATTGAGTCTGTTTATATCGTATTTAATGCCTTCGACATTTGGAACATAAGGAACATAAGGTCACACATGGTACTAGTGTGACCTTATGTTCCTTCTCTTCTTAGATGCAAGATTATGAAGGATATTTATTTATCAAAATATTCATATTTTCTTCATTGATTTTAGTGGTTTTAATTGTGCATATATTTTCAGGAGTTATACAAACCATGCTAAGCTTGGGTAAGAAAGAAATGTTAGCAGGCCAGATCTAGCTTACCAGCTTGCTTATGCCTGTTCTGGGGACACTGGGACTTGTTACATCTGTTGTTTGTATGCTGTGACTTCTAACTTTGCACTCTTCATTATTTGTTGCTTGTAATGTCAGCCATGTGGGAATTGAAGCTTTTCAATTTTAATCCCATCCAAGTTCATTTGAATAAGATCTCAGAATTTAAGTCACAAATATTAGTGGCTGTAAAGAACAGTTTGAGCTGAAAAGGACAGCAGAAACAAGAAGCAGGAGACTACTGTATAACTATTAGTTTTTTGTAATCGCATGTGATCACAATCAAAATCTCTTTAATTCTTTCTTTCTTTCTTTTTTTACGATAGCAAAGTGCTGCAAGCTTCACTGTTTGATATTTTCAGCACAGCAAAATGTTTCAATCTCTCATTGGTTCACATAAAGCGATCTCATTCATAATCAGTTACTAGCTGTTTTTGATGTTCAGCATTACCTTCAGCAACAGGTCACTTTTAAAACAGGAAATAATCGATATTTCTCAATGGATCATAAATCTATAAATGTGAAAGGAGTTGGTAGTGCATAGACAAACCCACAGAAAATTGTAAATGGACTGCTTCTTAAACAGTACTTCTTCTTCTATTTGAGCAGTTAAAGGGCTTTATACAACATGCCCCATTCTCCCACGTATACATATGCAACACATACAAGTATTTTTTTCTACACCTAACTACTTTATGTCTAACATTCACATACATTCTAACGCAGATAAATTTAGGGCTACTTGGGGTTCAGTATCTTGCCCAAGGATACTTGTAGACTGAAACAGTCAGGGATCAAACCCCTAACCTTCCTGAGCCACAGTCACCACAAAATTGTGATTTGTGTCTTCAAAGGCCACTCTGCATTGAATGTATTTTGTATTGAATGATGCAGATCATCAGTTGTGAAGCAACTTCAAGCAATGTTGTGGGAAAAAGAAAAAACAGGATTCCTTGTGACTGATAGCTGAAATTATATGGATTAAAGCATTTATGCTCTCTCTTATTGTTGATGTACAGTTGACTAATCTAACATGTAAAATATATGCCCTATTTAACAAGGTTCATACTGCTGCAGTCGGTCTGCAGTCTCCATTTCTTTGCTTCACAGCTGCTTTGTTAACAGAATCTCATCAAACACAGAAATGCCTAGAGGTCTTTGGGAAAGCCTTGCTTAACTGTGCTGGCAGAAATATCCACGCAAGAGAGACCCAGTGACGTGATTCAATCCTCTGATGTCTCTCATGGAGGACATCAGCTGAGAAATTATTAATTAGTTTTGCACATGAGTGGTGAGCTAGAAATACTATCTTCTATACTTAGGGCTATAAACTTTGGCTTCTATACAGTGTTATGTTTTTCCTTGGTACACAGTGTGGCTTGTTTACATGATTTATATTTAAACTGTATATATACATCCATTATATTGGTGTAACATTAAAGTGTTACTATGAGACAAAATAACAACTAACGATAAAGGATATTAACCTCAGACAAGGTAGGTAAATGAGCCAACTAACCAAAGGTAAAAATTAGTCCATATTTTGTTGTGTTACAGCATTATTCCAAAATGGATTACATTCATTTTTCACCTCAAAATTCAACACACAACACATCATAATAACAAAGTTAAAACAGTTTGAGGTCAGGTACATCCACTGATCATCTGTCAGATGTTTCTACAGTTCGTTTTGAGTTCACCTGTGATAAAGTCAGTTGATTGGACATGATTTAAAAAGGCACACACCTGTCAGGGTCTGGCTGAAGTAGGACCCAAACGCAGGGCTCTTACGATGCAGACAGTGAGTTTAATTACAGTGATGAGAAACACAAAACAAAAGCCAATGGTGACAGTCCTCGCACTGTGGCTCCCATGGTGATTCTGCCAAAATCCCACACAGTGCAAGCGTCCATTAACCTGCTAAGACCCGAACTCTTCCATGGTATGCATTTTAAATTTCTCTTTGATATTTGGGCTGCTTGGCACCTGATGAATGTAAAAACAAAGAATTACCAGATTTTTATTTTTTTTTAACCTAATTTTTGTTTCTGAGAAAAATGAGATCCACTTATGAGGATATTTGTTTAAAATTTCAATAGAACAGTGGCAGCATAATGTCCTCGTAAGTGGATATCAGGCCCTTGTAGAGCAAAATGTAGCATTTTGGTCTAGACAACCCAAAATGTGATATCCACATATGTGGACGACAGTTCCTAGGAGGTTAAAGGTGAATGACAAAAACTCCAAAAACCCCCAAATCCAAACCATGGCTCCACTCCAGTGAAAACAGCGCTCTGCTCCCGTGTGTGTGTGTGTGTGCATGTGTTTGTGTGTGCGTATGTGTGTATCCAGAAGGCCAGTTTACAGGCACCGTCAGGCTGAGAGGAGTTCCTGCACTGAAGCCTAGCTCAGGTTTTGCCGTCACCAGCTGTAACTGGTTGCCTTCATCAGGAGCCTCTCTACTTAACAGTGTGGCTGGGCTTCAGTCGATGCTGGATTATTGTGTCAAACCCAAATCAGGAGCAGAGCGCTGTTTTCACTGGAGCGGAGCCACGGTTTGGATTTGGGGTTTTTTGGAGGGGCATCTTGCTCCTCCCCTCTTTTCCTCCCCATCCCCGGCTGCCTCCCTCTTCTCGCTCCAACACACCCACCCACACAAGTAGGGCCTTGGGGTGCGGGTGTGTCACCAGGGTGCAGGGGAGGAGTTGGCCATCCGATTGGGATCTGGGATGCGGGGCCTCCCTGCTGCTGCGGAGCCTGGGGCAGTCTGCTTGCCTCCACCCCGGGGGAAAGGGTAACATCTCCTGGGTCTAGGTGCCGTTTCCCCCTCCAGGGGCGAGGGTACCTGGACCCGGGGTATAGAGTTTGTTTGGGGAGTGTGATTGTGTGTACAGTGTCCATGTATGTCTATCCCTACGTTGGGTCAGTGCTGAGTATTTGTATATGGGTGCATTAGGGTGGGAATGCTTGTTTGTTTCTGTGTGTGCCTGTTTGTCTGTGTCTATATGTCAGGTCGGGTCTTACACTCCACCTCTCTGGGAACTCCCAGGCCCTCCAAAGGCCTATCTCCCCTCACTCCCTGCTGGTAACTGATGCCCTCAGGGGTTGGTGCGTTGGTGGTTCTTGGTGTCCGGGGCCGGGCGCTCAGGTATGTACCAGCTCACTCCCGGTGACTACTTGGCGGGGCCTGGTGCCTGTTGTTCGGTCAGGCCCTTGGGCCTCCGGCATCTGAGCCTGCAGCTCGGTTCACTCTGGCACAGCTGGCAAGGCCGTGATGATCCATTTGTCAAAGTAAATCCATTGGGTATCCTTGTTGGTCTTCAGACAACAATTCTGACAGCTAAAGAACCAAATGGGACAGGCAAAAAAAAAAAGGAAAAAGAATGTCCATCCATCCATCCATCCATTTTCCTCCGCTTATCCGGCGCAGCAGCCCAAGCAAAGAAGCCCAGACCTCCCTCTCCCCAGACACCTCCTCCAGCTTATCCGGGGGAACATCAAGGCATTCCCAGGCCAGTCGAGAGATATAATCTCTCCAGCGTGTTATGGGTCTGCCCCGGGGCCTCCTTCTGGTGGGACATGCCCGTAAAACCTCACCCAGAAGTCCCCCTTAGGGGGCATCCTTGTCAGATGCCTGAACCACCTCAACTGGCTCCTTTCGATGTGGAGCAGCAGCTGCTCTACTCTGAGCCCCTCCCGAATGGCTGAACTTCTCACCCTATCTCTAAGGGAGAGGCCAGACACCCTTCGCAGGAAACCCATTTCTGCCGCTTGTATTCACGATCTCGTTCTTTCGGTCACTACCCACAGCTCGTGACCATAGGTGAGGGTAGGGGCGTAGATCGACCGGTAAATTGAGAGTTTCGCTTTTACACTCAGCTCCCTCTTCACCACAACAGACCGGTACAGCGTCCACATCACTGTAGCCGCTGCACCAATCCGTCTGTCGATCTCCGGCTCCCTTCTCCCATCAATCGTGAACAAGACCCTGACATACTTAAACTCCTCCACTTGGGGCAGGAACTCATCCCTGACCCGGAGTGGGCACTCCACCCTTTTCCGGCTGAGGACCATGGCCTCAGATTTGGAGGTGCTGATTCTCATTCCCACCGCTTCACACTCGGCTGTGAACCGTTCCAAGGCGAGCTGTAGCCCATCACCCAATAAAGCCAACAGGACCACATCATCTGCGAAAACAGAGTTGAGATCCTGAGACCACCAAAGTGAAAGCCTTCCGCCACTTGGCTACACCTAGAAATTCTGTCCATAAAAATTATGAACAGAATCGGTGACAAAGGGCAGCCCTGGCGGAGCCCATCACCCATCAGGAATGAGTCTGACTTATTGCTGGCTATGCGGACCAAGCTCTTGCAACAGTCATATAAGGACTGAATGGCAATGTTGCATGGAGATCAGGGGCAGTACCCCTGGACTGGCAGACCCAGGTGGTGGTCCCCATCTTTAAGAAAGGGGACTGGAGAGTGTGTTCCAACTACAGGGGAATCACACTCCTCAGCCTCCCTGGGAAAGTCTATGCCAGGGTGCTGGAAAGGAGAGTTTGACCATTAGTTTCTGTGATGAGATAGCCATGCGATGGACCAAAATCTCAGAGGAATATTTTCAGTATGTTGTTGAATCTATGCCATGAAGAATTAAAGGGGGTCCAACCTGTTGCTACCAAGTTGTGTGTGTAGGTGGCCGTAGCTCAGGTGGCAGAGCAGGTCAGCCACTAATCAGAAGGTCGGTGGTTCGATCCCAGGCTGCCTCCTGGCTGCATGCCAAATATCCTTGGGCAAGATACTAACCCCATGTTTGCCTACTGGTGGTGGTCAGAGGGCCCGGTGACGCCAGTGTCTGGCAGCCTCGCCTCTGTCAGTGGCTACAACGTAGCTTGCCATTGCCAGTGTGTGAATGACTGAATGTAGTGTAAAGCGCTTTGGGGTCCTTAGGGACTGAGTAAAGCGCTATACAAATGCAGGCCATTTACCATAATAAAATGGCTGGTGACTGCATTTCATTACAAAAATTAGATTCCTGTGTCATCATATCGCTGGTCTTTTGGTTAACAGATTAGCTCAGAGGGGTTAATATTGGAATTGTATTTTAGAAAAACCATCTTGAGACATGTCTTATTTAGTTGTCATTATTTGTAGGTTTTGGTCAAAAGTAAATACCAAATGTGTAGCCATCAAAATAAAATAAAAAAGTCCAAATGTAACCTTTTTATCATTTAAATTGCTATGTACCATTTATATATCATTTAGACTTCATCCTCAGAATAACAAAGGACAATTCTGGACAGCTCCCAATATTCTCAAGCAGTTCATGAGTGAAATGGCTTACACGCTATTTTCTTGAACATCACTGTATTTTGTCACAGAGGGAAAACCAGGAAAAATTTTTTAAACGCACACAAAAGGAATCATCTGCTGACTAAATCCCTGAGGCTTCCCTCTGTAATATTATATAGCTGACTGCTTAGCACACACGCAATGATTATCATAATGTATTAATCAGAATGTTTAACTGCATTCTGCAACCAAACAAAGCTGACACATTGTGCATACTTCTGATGATTTATAATTTAGGTGAGACTGTTAAGTTAATATGCAGAGCTAATACTAGTAGATGAATTACATCAAATCAGCTACCTTAAACAAATTTAAATGGCCTTAATTACACTAAATTGGGTTAATCTGGAATGCTACTTGCCAGTAGGCAACAGATAGACAGACAGATAGATAGATAGACACATGCACAGAGAGTCTGTGGTCCAGTGGTTTTTTTTGGAGAAAGTGCTTTAACTGCAGCATGTAAAAATAGGCTCATAAGTAAAATGCTTACAGTGCGATGCTTTGTTCAAATGTTCACATGGTTTTATTCATCTTCTTATCACTGGGCCAGCTGTTCAGATGGAGCTTGAGTGACGCACGGTCATTTGTGAGCAGTGAATTAACTGGTTGATTGCTGTATTATTAGTAGCTTGTTTCAGTGATTGTGTCCACATTTTTGGAGGGTGTGGTGACTCATATCTTGTTGACATGGAGACCAAAATAGCAGCCAAATGGAAGAGGACATTCGTCTACCCTTGAGACTAAGCACGATGGTGAAGAAAATGGAGAGAGAAAGACAGAATGAGAGGAGTGACAGAAGGAGAGAGGATAGGATAGGAGAGCTTTGAGAACTACGAAGGTTTGTGTTGTATAAGCCAATGGTGAGTCACACTCACCGTTTGAATCTTGAAAACTAATAGAAAATCATTTGTTTTCTCTCACTGGGGAGTTTGTTAACTCTGCAAGGACAAAAAAGGAAAGAGGTTGATCTGAGAAACAAGAAGGAGTTGTCTTATGCAATGTGTGTCACGGTCATTTAGGAATGATGATAGAATTTTGGTGCTCCATGTGCATCACATTGTGCTTCCTTTTGCTCAATTGCATTATATCAACTGCATAATTTCACCAGCAGAACCAGGATCACTAGCAGTGCCATTTACAGGTCAGAGGCAGAGCATATTTGAACACGGTTGTGTAATTGCTTTATGGATGTCGATGTGACATTCACTTGGTTGCTCTTTGGTCCACACTATAATACGACCACATCCACTAAACAGATTGAAAATCTGTCAATCCAGTACATATCCTGAAAAATTGTAATGACTAAAATGGACTTATCAGAGTTTCAGAATATTATCATTTCAAATGCTTACCTGACATTGCTAGTCATTTGTCTCTAGAATAGCAGCTAGCAAGCCTGTTCTGTTAACCAGTATTTCTAGGAGAAACGGTGTATGATAGGGACACAGCTTCTGGGTCTGGTAAGTTAATTAAGTGCTAAAACATGAATTCTTTCTAAAGACCAACATGGGTGACAACAATACTTCAGACTGTACAGAAGTCAATGGGAAAACAGCCGTTCGCTCCCTTTTCTGTGATCTCAGTAAATACTTTGATGATGACTTTATGGGCCTAGTGACTAGTTTCAGGTCATATTGAATAGAACATCTGATCCATTTTGTCAATTACAGTCACTCTAAGAGTCAGAGAGGATGACAAGTCATTGCTGAAAAGTCGTTAGATATTGAGTAAGAAAAGCAGACACCAATCCCAACATGAATCTTAAAGAGCCCAATTCATGTGTTCCCAGAAAAAGCAGGAAATCCTCCAGAGAGTATAACAGAATATAATCAGTCTGTTAGGCAGCACTGCTTTTTTAACTCTTTCCATCAATAGTTAACAGCTGACTAAGATGGTATTTATTTGTCAGTTGCTTTAGCCTAAACATGTAACAACCTTTTAACTGATTTTCATTCACTGCCTCCTACATATCACACTGTTTAAACTACACCACCATTTCTCTTCATTGTCCACACCCAGTAGACTTTGTGGGCATACAAAAGGAAAACAGCATGGATTTCTGGTGCTCTATCAGTTGCAAATGTAGTTCCACAATGAACAGGCAGGATAAACCAAACCTCGCCATCAGCAGGACTTTCAGATTGAGAGGTTGAAAATTAATTTGACAGCGTGCTTTCAAAAGATGGCCTGCAGCTACAGGACACACGTAGTCTAATATGTGTTTCTATGTTTCTCTTGCCTCTGTGGTTTTCAATTATTATGTTTGGGGACTGTTTGAGGTAGAGTTTCACACAGGGCTAGTCTTTGTGGCTAAAAGGATCCCCATTTATTCCCTCACCGGCTGGCTGTTTTTCTTGCTGTATACCAGGACTATACTGAAAATATATTCTATCCTACTGCCAAGCCTAAAGAGAATAAAAGCTAATTGATTTCAAGCACAGATAATTAGGTATATAAAAACCCCCACCACATCTCAAACAACTGCCAGGTGCCATGCTGAGACAATAAAAACAACTTATTAATGAAAGTGGAAATAGTAAGTCAATTAAGTTGAGTGATGGAAAATATATTTATAATTATATTTGGGGGCATTATAGTGCCAGTAAATGGGATCGTGGATTATACTGCCACTTTTGAACATCTACAGATTTCAGTCTGATGAAGACCATTCTTGTTCTTTTGCGAGAATACTCTATATCAGACATATGCCACTTGTCACAGACAACAGTGAGCACTGTGCTGATGCTAGCATACTTAGATACTAGAATATAGCTTGAGGGGATGGTATCACAATGAGCGTTTATACAGATAAAAGGGATGAATGACAAGACCACATAGGCTGATCGTGCAAAAATGCGATCACAGGGCATGCACTCTAAAAGATTTCAAAGGGAATTTTGGAGATAAAACATTTAACTTACAGATAATTTGTATCCCAGTGTTCCTTCACTAACAGCCTTTCAGCAGACTGACAACTAGGAAATATGCACTAATCCACGAAGGTGCTTGTATTAAGTTATACAAATTGTTTTTATATATATAAAAACCTGAAACATTTTGCCCTCTTTTGCTTGTGAGGCACTATATCCATGGGTAACCTTTTAATGAGGGCGGGTGCTTTAGGCCTTAAGACTTAGATGCTTCTTTAGAGCAGGCTGTCCTCCATTGCTGCGAAGGAATTATATCCATGAGTAACCTTTAATATAAGACTGTTAGCTGAAAGCCTTAATAGTTAAAAATTCTAGGTCATCATAAACGCAAGCCTCCTCTGAGTCAGTACAACCAGCTTTCTGTTTAGTTCCATGACGACAGTTTTGCAGTAAATGTAGTAGGTCTTGGTTGGACAGTATAAAATTGGTGTTGTCGACACTTACAAGCAACAACACAACACCATAAATGACTGGAGTTGTGTATGTCCTCAGAAACCCTTTTCAAGGCTTGAAAACAGCAGTGTCACAAATTTATTTATAATACTGTTGGAACAAAATGACAAGTGTTTTATTACCTTGAAAGGCCGATGAAGGCTTTACTTTCATTCGCTGTTTCTATGACCCCTTGTCTGAGATGCTCTTTGGTCTCAGCTTTGGCCAGAAGACAAAAGATGCATTATAATAGCTTGGGAATGACGAACATCGGATATATAAGGCTGCTTTAGAAGAAGGTGACTATAGTGACTACTGACAATTTTCTGAGGGCAGATGGACAGCGTCATCTGGCGTTATGGTCACACTATCTCTGACTTCCTAATGACAGTTCAAGCCTTAGCATCAAATTGCCCCTTAGGGCTTGCCTTTTTTTATATTGAGCATCAGAGCTAAAAGATAGAGGGTAGCCAAGAGAGACAAAAAATGAAAATCACTGACACTTTTCACAGTATACAGTGAAGCTACATATCTTGTATGATAATGGAACAAATAAGTTCTACTTAACCTCAGCAGAAAAAGATAACCCTGAGTCAAATCCAAGGTTATGGAGTGCAGGAACAACAAATCAGAATTATATAATCATTTGATACTGGAATCTTAGTAATGTGAAAGCCATAATAGGGAACTGGATGTTCTGCACAGTGCCTGATCAAATGGAAAACAGAGACAAAATAATATGTCCTCCATCCAAATTGACCAGACACGCCAAATAGTGATTGTTGGGGGTTACTAAAAACCAGTTGCACTGGCCTAGAGACTGGTCAGGGCCATGATAGGAAAAGACTGGTTTCCAACTGGTTGGTGGTTGCTAGAGGTTGCTTCCAGTAACTGGGTAAAATCAGTTGCAAAGAGATATGTGCTGTACAGAAAAACTCGTTGCAAGGGCAATAGAAGGGTGCTGTAGTCACCTGCAGATTGAATGGAAAATGGAGATTTATCTGCACTCACAAATTGCTTGCTGAGCTGTGAAAAGTGTGGACAAGCTGGAAATGCAGATCCTTTGCCTTTATAGTAAAAGTTGCACCTTTTAAATTGCATTGGCTGCCGTGATGAGGCACAACTTTAAAAGTGAACATTCTCCATTTCCTAGACACAGGGGATTACCAGGACTCACTGAACTGTCCCATATGGAAAAGATATATATAAATCTTATAAAGTTTGTATCTGTCTTGTGTGAAACTTGTATGAAAAAGAGTGAAAACAGATATAAGATCCCTTGAAAAATTATATAAATGAAACTTGTATGTTTTGGATACTTCCTGAAACAATATATGAAAGTAATGAGAAAGTGGTGAGTAAATCATATAAGACTTATGTGATTCACTATATGAAGCAAGCTAAAGCTGATGCAAGTCTTTTATAGGTTTTTCCTATTTCTTTTCCATACGGGGTGTCTAGCCCTTTAGCCTTAGGCTAAAGAACAAGAACAAAGTTTATTTGTGAAAACAGCTTTTCAGTTTTGATCCACTGTGTTAAAGAGACATAACACATAACCCCCTCATTAAACAGAAACACTTCTATTTTAACAAAGAAAACAATGAAAATTAAAATAAAATTAAATGCATGTATATTTTCACTTAATCTAGTCTGTTTCTTAGAGTAACTAGCCAACCTCATGTTAATCACATGGTTTCATTTTCAAATGAAACATCTGCTCATGTTAAACAGCTGTAATTGTTAGTTTTTGACACTTTGGGGATGCCCCAAGCTGTAAACAGACTGCTGACATATTACCTTGGGAAGTTAATATGGTGAAAGTTGCAGTTTTACACATCCAGCACACACAAAGGAAACATTGGCCTTTATTTGCAGTCATATTTCAGACAGCCAAATCAATGCAGGTTCAATATTTATTGACTGTCATTTGTGGGTTTGATTTTGTCAACAGTAACTCCTGAGGGAAATATGTGGCTCTCTTCAGCTCTTAAATGCTCTGTTGTATTCACCAGCTAGTCATTTACTGTATCTGCTGCCTCCTGTGGTTGAAAACTGTGCTGATGAAAGTGTTGACGAGAAGCTATAAAGCTGTGTAGAGCTTAGGGGAACTGACGGCATTTGTAATTTTTTGGGGGGTTTTCATCATGAACAGTCACTTTAAATGTGTGTAATGTAGTAATTATATGACATATAATTAAAGAATGCACTAAAACTTGTAGTAGGTAAATGTACTTTCAGCACTGCAATTAGCTAATTCATTTATTGTTATAGCTCATTTGATCAACTGTTTTATTAGATCTTTTTTGTTGTTGTTTATCCTGGCTGTGTGCTGTTAAAAATTAAAGCATTATTTTCCCTCTTGCATTGTTTCTTTTCTTTTTAAAGACAGATGAGATCTTTTCTGGCAGTGGAGGTTACATTTATTACACATATAGCTTAATTTAAATCGCTCACATGATGTATATAAAAATGCACTTTTGCCTTTTACTGAATCCTTCTGCGGTGGGCAAAAATCTTTCCACTAGTGTGAGTCAGGAACAGTTTGGAGCACTGAGAAAATCTAACCACTGTGGGGTAGTGTTTCTCTTCATAAGAATTCGCTACACCCACAAATACATTGATAAAGAAAAGACTATAAAAATAATATGCACTTTCAACTCACCTCTCTTTGCTTGGACTGAAATGTCATAGTACATGGACTTCTACTGTGTGGACGTATAAAATAAATGCAGATCTCAATGTTTCTTTCTGCAAACTCTCAGTAAATAGTGCTCCTATTCAGTAATATTGAATATGCACATTATTTTTTAATGTCATTTTAATGAACATAATACTAGAATTCAGGCCTCCTCCTGATGTTTTGCAATGTCCTCAGGAAGTATTAGAACAAAAGAAAAGTACGCATTTAAAAGTGTACTCTCTGCAGCACTGCCTAAAATTAATAACCTCAGTCTAGAAGTAAATTAAGTGTGTTTTGACCTTCAGCCTAATTTCTTAGTCAATTAGATACCATGCATGAGAACTTAGCCTGTAATTACAGTGTGCAGATGTTAAATAATCACTTTTTCACAAATTCAATAGAAAATACATTGCTCATAAAGTTGCACCTTCAGGTGAAGTTAATCTTTGTGAGGTCCATAGCTTCCTATTTAATCACCTGAAAAAGAACATTTTCACAGGAATCTGCGGTCCTGAAAAAGGATAGTCAAAACAACAACAACAACAAAAATTACAGTACGCCCTTCATGCTTCCATAGGAATTGGAGGGTAGTGCTGCTAATCAAATTCACTTGATTAACTGATTATCATTAAGTGTCTGCTGGTCTGGAGGATTCAGATATGCATTGATACAATGCCACAATATTCCCAGAAGTGAATGTCCCAACAAACTGACACCAAGGTCGGGCTGTGCAATGTTATTAAAACAAATAAGCTGCAATGTTTGAGCCATATCTATCAGATAGATTCATATTTGTTCTAGAAAATGGGAAGTCTTCTCCACACACAAAAGTTAGTCATGGAGTTACATCGTGTTCTGTGTTGGGATCACTCTTTTTTACACTATACGCGCTTCCCTTCAGCAAGATTATTAGAAAACCCTGTGCATATTTTCACTGCTGTGCAGATGATACCCAGCTTTATTTATCCATCAAGCTAGATGACACAAATCAATTAGGTGAACTATGAGCCTGACTTAAAGACATAAATACCTGGAATTCCTGTAATTTTTTTCTTCTAAATTCGACAAAACTGAGGTTATTATATTTGACCCTAAATATATTTGAAACATGTTTTCTAATCAGATACTTAATTCTGATGGAATTATTTTGGCCTCCAGCAACACTGTGAGAAATCTTTTAGTCATTTTTGATCAGGATTTGTCCATCAGAGCTCATATCAAACAAATATGTAGGGCTGTTCTATCATCTGCACAATATCTTTAAATTTACCTCCTGTCTCAGATTGATGTTGTAAAACTAGTTCATGAGCTCATTACTTCTTGGCTGGACGACTTTAATTCATTATTATCAGATTGTTGTAAAAGTTCTGTGAAAAGCTTCAGTTGATTCAAAACACTGTACTGAGCCAGCTAACAAGGACGAGAAAGAGTGGCCATGTTTCTCCTCTATCACCTTCTCTTCCTTAGCTCTCTACTAAATCCAGAATTTAATGTAAAATCCTTTTCCCCACATACAAAATCTTGAATAACCAGGCCCCATCATATCTTAAAGACCTCATAGTAGCTTATAATCCTAACAGAACACTTCACTCTTAGACTGCTGGCTTACTTGTGGTTCTTAGAGTTTCTAAAAGTAGAATGGGAGGCAGAGCCTTCAGCTTTCAGGCCCCTCTCCTGTGGAACTAGCTTCCATTTTAGATTCAGGAGATACACATCATCTCCAGATTCTTTCCTTTTTCATTAAGTTTTTTACTAGGATTGGATCAGGTGACCCTAACCTATTTCTTAGTTATGCTGGTATTGGCTCAGACTGCTGTGGACTTGTGCATTGAGCACTTTTTCTCCATGTGTGTCTTTTCACTCTCCACATGTTTATATACTACTCCAGCATGTTATTTACTTTTCGGACCATAAGGCGCACCGGATTATAAGGCGCATTAAGCGAAACAAAACAGTCAGATAAGTCAAACTTTACTCAACTCATTCTTCGTACCATTGATTCATTAATGTTGAATTCTCTCAAAGCTGCTCTATTCCCATGTTGTTGCAGTATATTAATGACAAACTTCGTATTGTGAATGGATGGACTTTCCCACCACTGCAAACCGCTTTTCTTAGGATGTTGTCTGATTGTTGGAGTTTTCCCTTGAATACAGTAATTTGGTATAGACTAGAACAATGACTGTCCTAGTCTACACCATTACCCAACTCGCCAGATGTGGCTCTCTAAGACGTCTCTAAGAACTCCTCTGCATAACAAAGTGTTCTAGAGTCACCCATGTCATCTGAATCTAGGTGTTGCAATGGACCAGTCAAAGTCCAGACCTCAACCTGATTGAAATGCTGCAGCAGGACCTTAAGAGAACTGTGCATAAATGAACCCCTGCAAACCTCAGTGAACTGAAACATCATAAAGAAGAGGAGGCCAAAAGTTCTCCACAACAAAATCAGAGAAAGATAAATTTAAACAGAAAACTTCAACCTACTATTGCTAAAAGTAGTACAATCTTCTGAATCGTGGGGTGTACTTAGGTTTTCAAAGGACTGCTGAGAGTCCTTTTAAAGTGAATATGCAAGCCTGATTTAGATACCAAACAGTAAACACCACACTGTATTGATAGTAATACAATACCACTTGTGCCGCAGGTGCGCCATGTGCCTCTGGGTACACAAATACCTAACATAGTCACCACACCCTGTGCGCCTTGTGCCTTATCTGGTTGATTGCCCTTTTGCCCATGGACCACTGATTATCCTATAATGCAAACAGTAGAGATGCTCTGAGTGTCAGGTGCTGTTAAACTAAAATTGCATGTAGTGAGCGAATAAGAGGAATTTCTTCATCATGGAAACAAACAAAAAAAGAGTAGTCAAGCAAGTGCAAGGTCACTAAATTGGGTGAAAAAAAAAAGAAGTAACAGCTGTGGCTTTTACGACAAGCTGTTAATGTAGAAGTTTGTGGGTTTACTCTGGTTGCATTGCAGCTTCTTGTGCCAGTTTATGTTTGCAGTCAGCACTTAATTGAATGATGGTATTGAATGTATGCATATTCCTGCATATAATGAAATGTGCTTGCCATTTAAAGTCACAGTGCACCAAATGGTGCTGGCTCAAAAAATAAGAAGAAAAGAGCTGTTGAATGCACTTTTACAAAAACACATAAAGTGTCTATATTACAAATGCAAGACCATGCCTTACCAGACTTAAGGGCAATTTAGAACATATTTACAACAGAAAAGTTCCCCCTGATAAGTTGAATTTCATCTGGATAACCTGTGTAACCTTACAGTTACTGTCCCAGTCTATACAATTACTTAACTCACCAGATGGCATTCCGAATTCAGTTCTGAGGTACAAATGGTCAGTGCGATCCAGGGTGCTGGAGACGCCACACTTCATAAGAATATCTGTTTAAGAGGAATAATGGACTCATGAAATGTACCTATAGTTTCTGCTTTTTATTTTTCACAGTTGTGAAACTTTTTGATCGCACTTTGTGTAAGCATTAAAACCTAACACAGGCAGTAAATCATTTGAAACTCACTTGGTCATTACAATGTTACATTTCAATGTTACAAGAAGATTAAAAAATTACGCTAAAAACAACAATATGTAATCCGTTTAAAAAAATGATAATAATAATTTTATTGACATTTTAAAATCACTATACAATACCATCAACTTCAGCTATCTTTCAGTACATATATTTTTTCTTTTTTTCTATATTTAAACAACTAAAATATCCATACAATAAGAATGAAAGAAGAAGAAGAAGAAGAAAAGAAAAAGAAGCAAAACAGGAAACAACAAACAACATAAATAAAAAATACATAAGGAAAAAGAAAAAGGAAAGAAAAATAAATAAATAAATATAGGGAGTGTGTTTTTGTTTCCATTAATATAACTAATATTTCCTCTAGTCTTCTAGTAGTTAACAAAGTCAAAATCTTGCAAAAGCAAAAACTGGCCTGCGTTTTCTAATGTAGTCCATCCATTTCTTCCATCGTGATACAAACAGGTCCCTCTTGTAGTTCACATCTGCTGTCATTTTCTCCATTCTGTAAATGTCCATGTGATGTTCATCCACATGTTCATAGTTGGGCTCTCTGAAGAAAGCCATTTTTTTGTGATGGCTTTTTTGCCTGCTGCCAGTAAAATATTAAACAAGTATTTATCGTTCTTTGTCCATCCTTCTGGCATAAGTCCAAATAATAGAGTTTTACTTTCCAAAGGTAAATATCTTCCAAATGTCTCTTGTATTGCTGCATGTATTCCCTTCCAATAAGTTTTAATAACATGACAGTCCCAGAAAATATGATAGTGATTTGCATTTGTATTTCCACAATTTCTCCAGCAAGCGGGAGGGTTACCTTCATAGTGAGATTTTTGGTGAGGTGTAATAAAATATCTTATCAGGCATTTCCACCCAAATTCCCTCCAGCTCTGTGAGCTGCTACATTTCCATTGATATGCCCATATTGTTGTCCATTCTTCCTCCTTTATCTCTATTCCTCCCTACATTTACCATTTTGTTTTGATATACAAGGTTGAGTGTAATTTCATATTTGTTAATCCTTTATAGAGGTCACCTATAATACCTCTATTGTTATTTGAACTATATGCCCTTTTAAATACGTCTAACAGCTGTTTACTCAATTCAGCCTTAGCTTTTATCGTTTTATTGACAAAATGCCTCATCTGTAGATATCTATAAAAATCCTGTGTTTCTAATGAATATTTATCTTTCATTTTATCAAAACTAATTAGTCTCCCTTCCTCCATTACCATACATAAAGCTGTTAATCCTTTATATGTCCAATCTTTGAATCTGGTGTCCAATTTATTTGGAGCAAAATTTGTGTCATATGCACACCACTTAAGAACTGCTATATCCTCTTCTTTTATTACTGTTTCCCAAATTTTAAAAGTCAACTTGATCCATGGATTTTCAATAGTTTTTATTAAATTTTGCAAGCTTCTGTCTGCTATAATAGCTTGTATGGGGATGGAAGTCCCCATACAAGCTACATGACAAAAAAAAAATGTAATCCCTTTAAAACAACGAGTCTTTGACCCTGCCTTCACAGTATTAGTTTACGCTTAATCATCACATTTCTGAGGTGTGAAAAAAATACATGCACACTTTTAAAAATACATTTATCTGTGATTGCTGTCATATCATTTTAAACTAATTCTAGCTACATGTATGATACTGAACATATGTTTGTTCCTTTACAGGTAACATAGAGAAAAACCAGACTGTATACTTTAGCTGTATTGTACTGCATTACCTGTTACAAAATAAAAATATTATGTAAAAGACTGCACATTAATGCGTTACTGTGGTATAAATACAGTACTTTACAAAGCAGTGTGCATTTTAATTATGGACTTTTTAAAAGATTCATTACTGCTAATAAAGTAGCTTTTTAATTGTAAATGTATCATGAACTGATTACTTACATTACACTACTAATAAGTGATTTTAAAAAACAATCTCTTAGATTGATGATGATTATTGGATATATTCAGAGATGTCCTAACTGCATAATAATGTATATCTTATCCTAAATATAATGTAAAGAGATGTTTGAAGGGTCAGGTGCTCAAAGTTAAAAAAGGGACACATAGAACCAGACTGAATAACAACAACCTACATTCATCAGGAATCTAATATTGAATCACATCATACTATATCACTGTCATCAGGTGGGGACAATGCAAAGCAAACATAGCCTATGTTTTACCTGATGGGGTACAATGATGCTGTTGAGGGGTTGCTCCTGCTGCTGAGAGTTCTGGAAGCCAGGGCTGTGTTGATCTAGACTGTAGACATTGAAAAGTCCATAGGAGAGATGGTAGCAAATTAAAGAAGTGTTATGAGATAATAATAAAATGCAAAGATTGGTGACAGCACTTAAAACCGTAAGGCAGCAGAATTAAAAGACTTTGGGAAATAGGCTCTCCCTGTGAATCACTCTTTGCCTCTCTTCCTCCTTAAATCTCCTCATCTGGTCTATCACTCTCCACTTGCTGTCCATCTGAGAACAAAGCACAATTTGCTATTGCATTATCTATGATTTAATTATCCACACTTAACAACTCTTGCACCTAATCCAAAATAAAGTAATTATAGAAAAATGTTATAGAACCAAAACATTGCAGTTGTGTTTATTATTGTTTTAATATTTGAATACCTCTGCAATGCAACAACTAGTACATGTGTTATTGTTCCCTAAGCTTTTTAATCCAACTGGTGAGGGATCCACTGCCTTTAGCAGCCTCAAAGAGCTCTTTTTGTCACTGTTTCCTCCTCATGCCCTTACAGGGAATGTCTGGATAATGTTATATCATGAGTAATGATTTTAAAAAATCTATACACATAACACATGCACACGTAGACACACACACACACACACACACACACACACACACAGCGACATTTTATACCTTTTCACACGCACACACAGAGCGACATTTTATACCTTCCATTATTATTTATTCTTAGTGCTGTAATAAAAAAAGTAATGAGAATTTAAAAAATTAAAAATAAATAATAAATATATGTAATAAATGTATTTATGATGATTCAGTTTGTTTGAATGTCCACTCTGTGCAAGGCAGATAGCTTATTAAATGTTTAAACTGTAGAAATTCAATAATTTTGCTGCTGTAAAGTGCGAACATTAGTTAATGGTAGTCATGTGACTGATGCAAGCCAGATCCTTTCATTTAGCAAAATTGTGATGAATAGTTCAATGTTATTGTTGAGGGGCACATTGCAGGACTCCACATGCACACACACACATTTAAAAAAAATCTCAAGAAAAGGGCACACAAGATACCAAGTATTCAGGGTGGTATCAACGATACTGATTCAATACCAATACTTTGTTTTTTTTTTTGTTTTTTTTGTTTTTTGTTTTTTTGTACAAAAACTTAATATGTTATTGTATTTCAAATTATAGCTTCATAATGATTACAGGACATCAGACTACTTGTTCTTATTGTTTAATTATGAAGAATTATCATATCGAAAAAAAATATCCTGAAGTTGTGTGTTAATTGATGCGATTTGAAGACATATATCTTGTCATTTAACATGTACATACTTGCCTGGACATTTCAACAAAAACATTCAACATCCACACTTCCCCTCATTTACATGCTGTGCCACACTACAAATTTTGGTATCAATCCAATGGCAAGTAAATACAGGGCCAGTATTGCCGATATCAGTGCCAATAATTTTAAGTTATTCAGGCAACTAATTGGGAAGAGCAGTGTGCCGTGACTTGTGAGATGAATTCTCAATTTGCAAATTCTGAACACATTTTAAACACCACTATATCACTGTGATTGTTACTTTCCAGAATAATTGTATAACACAACAAAATACACCTTTCAGCTTTTCATGTGTTTTCAAACTGGGTTTTTGGAGTCCTGGAATATAAATTTCTCTGTCTCTAAAGCACACAAAAAGGTTCAGACATTTTTCATACTGCATGTTTGAGGTTTATTTTTCCCAAAGAAATAATTAACACAGTTCAGAGGGCTACATACTGAACTTGAAGGATAAAAACAAAGTATCTATCCAATTGTGCTAGTATCTATCTGATAACAATACTAGAGTAGGTAGGTATCGATACTATCGATATTTGGGTTGGTAAAACTACATATTTAAGACTGGGCTGTGTATTTGCACCTGTGCATTTACTACCAAAGTACATATATGTAACACTCAAGCTTTAAAGTACATATATGCATGTTGCGTGCATGTTCACACGTTTACTGCACGATTACTCTTGAGAAGCTTTCATGCTTATATACAATTGAAAGGCAGAAGAAGCAGTTGACTTGGTCCCTAATATGCACAGCAGCACAATCATGTAAGAAAATGTGCAGCCACACTGGTCCTCCATGCATGTGTGAGCACTTTTACCTGACTTGTGTGTGTGTGTGTGTAGTGGGGGAGTGTGCAGTGGTTGACTGTCTGATGCGGTGGTGCAGGTTTCAGTGATGCACAGGTTGGGCCCAGTACTGCAGGTTGTCCGGTAGGGTGCCTGCCGAGCTACAAGCATGCTGTTGATGTCAGGAGCAGAGGAGAGGAACGTGAGGAATGGCTGAAAACTGACGGTGATCTCCCGCAAGGAAACAGACCAGGACGCAAACTCCGCTATGTTTAGCTGAAGACCTGACTGCCCCCCGGACCAGCTGTTCAGCGACCCAAGTGTTTTTCTTCTTCTTTTCTTTTACAGAGGGGGGACAATTATTTAACGGGACAGCAAAAACGCAACAACAAAAAAAGATTTTTTTTTGTTATTTTCACAGACTAATACGACACACGGGTTGAGAAATGTTTCCCACCAAGGTAAACTGGCCGTCTTCGAAGGCAATGTTTGTGTTTTGAACTAGCTAAACGCTTTTGTGGGTACATTTTAAAATTTTTTTTGCTTTTCGTTTTCTGTGGTCGGGGTTGTGAATGTATGAAGTGTTTGAACCGCTGGGGTTTTGTTTTGAAAAGCGTCTGTTAGGCTTCACCTCTTCATGGTTCACAACCTACCAAACCACATGAGAAGAAGACGACGTCCGGAGTAGATTAAACCACAAACAAAGGCCCCACTTCTTTTATTCTCCCTCTCCCGTCGCTGCCACCTGAACCGAAGAGGAGAAAATGCGTGTGGATCTGTTTTGGCTCTGTTTGCTTCGCCCCGGTGCCACCGGTCAGGGGTAGTCGAAGGCCGTTTGGTCGCTCTCATGGGGGTGCAGACTGCTCCGGGAGAGGGCTGACCGCCGTCCCAACCGGGCTCAGTACTTTCACCTACCCTACCTACTACCTGTAAGTGACAACCAAGCATCTATGATGAAACACAAGCTATTTGCACACTTAAAAACTGCCTCATCGTTTACTGTACTGTGTTTACGACGTAAGTGAGTGATGGCCATTGAACATCACCGGGTAAACTTAGTGCAGATGGAGGGAATGTCCTGCCGTGGATTTTAGGATTTCAGACTTACAAAGGCTGACCTGTTATCTTAATGCATCACAACACTCAAAAGCCTGGCGTAGTTCAGAAACAAACTATACACAGCTGAAGCTTGAGGACTTATCAGTATCATAGCGTCAGTATAGCAGCACAGCCTCCATTAATGTTGTAATGACATGTGTAATGATTGCAGCTAATAACTAACTAGATTATCAGTTATTATTTAAAACAGGGAATCAGCTGATAGATGGATGTGTATAAACTGTTTCCAGAACAGGTGAATAAAGTCATTTTTAAGCAAAAACAAATCAGCGACCAATATAGCCACCTTTCTTTGCAAGGACACTCAAAAGCCTGCCATCCATGGATTCTGTCAGTGTTTTGATCTGTTCACCATCAACATTGCGTGCAGCAGCAACCACAGCCTCCCAGACACTGTTCAGAGAGGTGTACTGTTTTCCCTCCTTGTAAATCTCACATTTGATGATGGACCACAGGTTCTCAATGGGGTTCAGATCAGGTGAACAAGGTGGCCATGTCATTAGTTTTTCTTCTTTTATACCCTTTCTTGCCAGCCACGCTGTGGAGTACTTGGACGCGTGTGATGGAGCATTGTCCTGCATGAAAATCATGTTTTTCTTGAAGGATGCAGACTTCTTCCTGTACCACTGCTTGAAGAAGGTGTCTTCCAGAAACTGGCAGTAGGACTGGGAGTTGAGCTTGACTCCATCCTCAACCCGAAAAGGCCCCACAAGCTCATCTTTGATGATACCAGCCCAAACCAGTACTCCACCTCCACCTTGCTGGCGTCTGAGTCGGACTGGAGCTCTCTGCCCTTTACCAATCCAGCCACGGGCCCATCCATCTGGCCCATCAAGACTCACTCTCATTTCATCAGTCCATAAAACCTTAGAAAAACCAGTCTTGAGATATTTCTTGGCCCAGTCTTGACGTTTCAGCTTGTGTGTCTTGTTCAGTGGTGGTCGTCTTTCAGCCTTTCTTACCTTGGCCATGTCTCTGAGTATTGCACACCTTGTGCTTTTGGGCACTCCAGTGATGTTGCAGCTCTGAAATATGGCCAAACTGGTGGCAAGTGGCATCTTGGCAGCTGCACGCTTGACTTTTCTCAGTTCATGGGCAGTTATTTTGCGCCTTGGTTTTTCCACACGCTTCTTGCGACCCTGTTGACTATTTTGAATGAAACGCTTGATTGTTCGATGATCACGCTTCAGAAGCTTTGCAATTTTGAGACTGCTGCATCCCTCTGCAAGATATCTCACTATTTTTGACTTTTCTGAGCCTGTCAAGTCCTTCTTTTGACCCATTTTGCCAAAGGAAAGGACGTTGCCTAATAATTATGCACACCTGATATAGGGTGTTGATGTCATTAGACCACACCCCTTCTCATTACAGAGATGCACATCACCTAATATGCTTAATTGGTAGTAGGCTTTCGAGCCTGTACAGCTTGGAGTAAGACAACATGCATGAAGAGGATGATGTGGACAAAATACTCATTTGCCTAATAATTCTGCACTCCCTGTACATTGATTCCGCAATACTTGATCTAATGCAAAACTGTCGTCTATGGTGCATGACAACATAACAGAAAAAGGTAAACTCACTGCAAAGAAATGAAATACACATATTTACCTATTTGCGATTGTTATGGTTAAATACTGCCCAGCTTCAGCAAGCCTTTTTAAAGTACATTTTAACTCGGTGATGTCTGACTTTTGCCATGATCAATGAAATGTTCTCCAGGGGGGTAAATTGGAAGGTTTTGTGGTTCGATCCCTGGATCCCACAAAATACTGAATCCAGAGTTACCCCGATGCATCAGTCAGGGGTGAATGTTGGGTTAAAACTGTTTGTATGAATGGGTGAATGAGGCTTGTTGTAAGAAAGTGCTTAGAGTGTTCAAATTGAGTAGAAATGTGCTGCAAAAGCAATGTCCATTTAGGTTTTTGCTTTACCTGAATCATTTTAAGTCATCTGTGCAGACTGCATGGATAGTCTATGTGGAAATATTATATTTAAACATTGGTTTAGCTCCTGACATGCAAACACACGTATCACAGATATATTTAAAATAAATACTCCAGGTAAAGTCACAACTTATCCAACTCTTTCTTTAAAGATTTTTGTGGGAAAAATGACTGAATCACCGAGTAATGCACCAAGTGCTGTGATCACAAATAGGGCTAGATTTGGGTGAGTAATGCATGGATGGTAGCCAGCAGTGTCTTGTTCCCTCTACTGTAAGATTGAAACAATAAAATAAGGAGTCAAGCCTATTCCTTTATCACATTCTCACAGCAAGTCTGGCTACGTTTAACTGCTGCACTCATTTTTACAAGTTGAGCAAATAGAGACCAGGTAGGTTCTGTCTTTTATGGAGCAGTGCAGATACAGTTGATGACTGGCCCACGAAGAAAAAGATTGTGTCACAACTTCTGGGTTAATCACAAACTAAAGTAACTCTTTAGTCACTGACTCTGCCAGTTCCTGCGTGAGAAACACCTTTGAGCTTCACACATGCAAAAAGCCATTTGAAGTTTGGCCATTGTTAAATGTGCAAAAGTGAATTCAACTTTCACGAAAGTGTAGAGGCTTGTTTGTTGAAACCTCTGTGCTGCTGTGCTGTCTTCTAAGAATGGTGGCCAAAGCCCTGCTGCACCTAAATGGACAGTGTACCACTGTTGCCCATTGTTGAAGGTGTGAGGTGAACTAAACAGAGGGGAAGTGGTTGCATGGTGCCAATGACTTACAGCTGAACCTCTCGGCATACTTTTTTCTGTGGGTAAAAAAAACCCACACAAAAGTCCACCAGTATATTATGGTCAAGTCTGACATCTGAATTACAATATGAAATAGTGTTTTCACAAAACAACACTGCTGCTCTCCATGCTACTCTGTTGGCTAGTTTTATGCCAAAATGTTTTTGAGCTTGTGGTGTCTTTGGTTCTCATAGTTTGTCCTACTCGTAGCAATCTAGATGCTCTGTGACACATTCTAAACCGCTTAATGGATTCATTTGAGACTTAAAGTATGTTAAAGATTGCTTGTCACCCACTTTTTCCCCCTCTCCTGGTCTCTTGAACTTTATTTGTCCTCTCTTACTCCCTCTGTTTTTTTGTATGTGGTGCAGGGAAGGGGGGAATAGGGGTCATGATGGATTAGTGAAACATATTGCAGCTGCAAAGGCTCCTTCTCTCAGGGCTAATGCACCCACAATGGCCCGCTGAAGTGTAAAGGAAATGTCTCATATGAGCGGTTTGTCACTACAGTAAGGGCCATTTGTTTATCATGTGTTTAGAATCAGACACGCTTAGAAAGTAGAACCTTTTATATCCAGGCTGGTGAGTGCCAGCAACAGGAAAGAAGGTGTGTGAAGAAACAAACACAAGTGTGCTCGCTCACAGCAGCACATTCAGCGCCCAAAGGTAAGGAAATGATCTCAATGTTGTGGAATAGTTTACCGTTGTCATGTAGGAAAAAATAAATGTGATAATGGGAGACAACACATATATACAATAAATAATATGACAGTGTTGGCGTGGACTCTTACGTACAGTCCACAGGGGCTTGAGTTTTGGTTTCTATAATGGAAACAGGCCTGTCACAGAAAAACAGATGGAAGAAGAGACACATCAGCTAATGACAAGGCAAACACTCTTGTAGTGTACCTGTCACAGAGTGTCCACATAGGTTTCTTTTTTGCTACAGTGTCTGCACAAACGTGTGTATTTTAAGCAAGCATAGAGGCATTATTAGAGCTGATATCTCAGTTATGTTAGCCAGACTCTCCCTTTACCTTTTAATTTCTATAATTTTACACATTTACTTCTTACAGTTTAAGCACAAAGAGTAATGCTGACAGATTTCTTTTTACCACAGCAGCATTTCTTTACCATGTACTGTATATATTCTCTGAAATAATGTTGAAAATGCTCATCTCTTCTTACATTAAGATTGAGTGTATAGTTCATTGATTAAATGTATAGTAAAACATATTTACAGTGAGAGAAATTTGAGTTTTACTTCTGCAGCCCACATAAGATCAAAGTGTATAGTTTGTGGCCAACATTTTAATTTCAGTTTGACATTCCTGCGGGAGTGGATTTAGATCTTGTGGCCGTGGAGGGTGTCTGAGTTCTCATTGTCATGTTCAAGAAACCAGGTGATTGGTGTGGGGGTAGGGACAGGCTTAGGGCGTCGGGGGATTCCCCAGGAGCATCTTCCTTGGAGGGCTCAACCCGGGGTTGCGGTCACGGCCTATTAAGGACTCTGTTGGCTCTTAGATGACGGTCAAAGGAGCTTGCAAAGAAAAGCGTCTGGACTTCTTTAAGTTGCTTGAAGACGTTTCACCTCTCATCCTATGTTGATGAATTATTTGGCACTTTCCTTTAGGGTTTTTACAATACTAGAATTTCAAACGGTAGAGATACCCTGGAAAATACTTAATACAATTTTCAATGCAATGGGGGGAAAATTAAAATCAATCATTTAAGAGGCGTCCATTTTTAACAATAGTTACAACAGTACTGGTTGGTGCAGATGTTTTCAGCTACAGCTAAGGCTGGGTGATATGACTTTAAGTTAAAGTCAATTCATGAAACATTTTCCCTCAATTAGGATTAATGAATGATATATACAGGGAGTGCAGAATTATTAGGCAAGTTGTATTTTTGAGGAATAATTTTATTATTGAACAACAACCATGTTCTCAATGAACCCAAAAAACTCATTAATATCAAAGCTGAATGTTTTTGGAAGTAGTTTTTAGTTTGTTTTTAGTTTTAGCTATTTTAGGGGGATATCTGTGTGTGCAGGTGACTATTACTGTGCATAATTATTAGGCAACTTAACAAAAAACAAATATATACCCATTTCAATTATTTATTTTTACCAGTGAACCAATATAACATCTCCACATTCACAAATATACATTTCTGACATTCAAAAACAAAACAAAAACAAATCAGCGACCAATATAGCCACCTTTCTTTGCAAGGACACTCAAAAGCCTGCCATCCATGGATTCTGTCAGTGTTTTGATCTGTTCACCATCAACATTGCGTGCAGCAGCAACCACAGCCTCCCAGACACTGTTCAGAGAGGTGTACTGTTTTCCCTCCTTGTAAATCTCACATTTGATGATGGACCACAGGTTCTCAATGGGGTTCAGATCAGGTGAACAAGGAGGCCATGTCATTAGTTTTTCTTCTTTTATACCCTTTCTTGCCAGCCACGCTGTGGAGTACTTGGACGCGTGTGATGGAGCATTGTCCTGCATGAAAATCATGTTTTTCTTGAAGGATGCAGACTTCTTCCTGTACCACTGCTTGAAGAAGGTGTCTTCCAGAAACTGGCAGTAGGACTGGGAGTTGAGCTTGACTCCATCCTCAACCCGAAAAGGCCCCACAAGCTCATCTTTGATGATACCAGCCCAAACCAGTACTCCACCTCCACCTTGCTCTTGCTAGTCTGCCCTTTACCAATCCAGCCACGGGCCCATCCATCTGGCCCATCAAGACTCACTCTCATTTCATCAGTCCATAAAACCTTAGAAAAACAGTCTTGAGATATTTCTTGGCCCAGTCTTGACGTTTCAGCTTGTGTGTCTTGTTCAGTGGTGGTCGTCTTTCAGCCTTTCTTACCTTGGCCATGTCATTGCATACAGACCCATCAACAGCCCCGGGCACATACAAGCATCTAAACGGCAGCTCGCAAACAACAATTAGAGCCTTCATAACTGAATACAGAATATATAAATTATAAATTGCATTACCACAGGTAACAGGCAGTAATAATTACAAGTAACAAACACACATACATATAATACATACATATATATCTACACACACATGTACATATATGTACATACATACGCACAC
>NW_024582420.1:1148318-1157431 GCF_018398535.1 Haplochromis burtoni
TTTTTTTTTTTTTTTTTGTAATCCATACCAGCAATGGTAAGAGAACAGACATTACAGAGCACACTAAAACCATCATTGAGTATACTGTAACCAGACCAACTGTTTGTAGAGAAATTTAAATCTATGAATATTTTTGCATTGTTTCAATTGTAAACTCAGACTGTTCCAGATTTTCACACCACATACAGACACACTAAAACCTTTACGGGTTGTTCGAGTTCTGGGTAATTTGAATTCTCCAAAGCCTCTCACATTATAAACCTTTTCTCGAATTTCAAATATAATTTGTAAATTTGCCGGTAAAAGTTTAGTAAAAGCTTTATACAAAATTATGGATGTATTGTAATTAACCAGATCCTGGAATTTAAGTAACTTTGCCTGAAGAAAGAATTTGTGAGTATGATCTAGATAACCAGCCTTGTGAATAATACGCAGGGCTCGTTTCTGTACTGTGACTAATGGATTAGTTGTATTTTTATATGTATTTCCCCACACTTCCACACAATATGTAAGATATGGAAGAACCAGGGTACAGTACAGAGTACGAAGTGCATCTTTATCAAGGAATTGTTTCACTTTGTTCAAAACTGCGAGGCTTCTTGAAATTTTGTTTTTTATGTGTCTGACGTGGGGTTTCCATGAAATTTTGTTATCAATTACGACTCCCAAAAATTTGTTTTCACTCACATTATCAATTGGTACACCTTCAATGATAATTGGTAATTCTATATTATATTTTAAATTACCAAAAAACATTGCTTTAGTTTTATTCATATTTAATGATAATTTATTTATGTCCATCCATTTCTTTTTATTAATTGTAGCTCCCTGTTTACAGTCATTACAAGATCAGTATAATCATCGCTACTGAAAAATATGTTGGTGTCATCTGCGAACAGTATGAGTTAAAGTACTTGAGAAACATCAAAAATATCATTTATGTATACATTGAAAAGTTTTGGTCCCAACACTGACCCTTGGGGAACACCACATGTAATACCAAGTTTCTCTGAATGGTAATGCCCTATGCAAACATATTGTTCCCGACCCGTTAGATAACTTTTTAACCAGTTACCAGCTTTCCCTCGAATACCATATCTTTCCAATTTATCCAATAAAATTGAGTGATTGATTGTGTCGAAGGCCATTTTGAGATCAACAAAAATACCAACTGCATATTTATTTTTATCCAGTGTATCAGTAATTTCTTCTACTGCCTCAATTATCGCCATTGAAGTGATTCTTTGCGTTCTGAAACCATACTGACCAACATTTATTATTTGATGTTTTTCAAGGAATTTTTCTAATCTTGAATTAAAAAGTTTTTCTAGAATTTTTGAGAATTGAGGCAGTAGAGAAATAGGCCTATAATTGGTAAAACTGTGTTTGTCATTACTTTTATATAGTGGTATTTCGCAATTTTCATTTTTTTTGGAAAACAACCGGACTGAAATGATAAATTACAGATTTAGGTTAAGGGACTAGCAATATTCAGAATAACCTGTTTAACTACAGACATATTTATGTGATGATACCATGTCTCTGAGTATTGCACACCTTGTGCTTTTGGGCACTCCAGTGATGTTGCAGCTCTGAAATATGGCCAAACTGGTGGCAAGTGGCAACTTGGCAGCTGCACGCTTGACTTTTCTCAGTTCATGGGCAGTTATTTTGCGCTTTGGTTTTTCCACACGCTTCTTGCGACCCTGTTGACTATTTTGAATGAAACGCTTGATTGTTCGATGATCATGCTTCAGAAGCTTTGCAATTTTGAGACTGATGCATCCCTCTGCAAGATATCTCACTATTTTTGAGCCTGTCAAGTCCTTCTTTTGACCTATTTTGCCAAAGGAAAGGACGTTGCCTAATAATTATGCACACCTGATATAGGGTGTTGATGTCATTAGACCACACCCCTTCTCATTACAGAGTTGCACATCACCTAATATGCTTAATTGGTAGTAGGCTTTCGAGCCTATACAGCTTGGAGTAAGACAACATGCATGAAGAGGATGATGTGGACAAAATACTCATTTGCGTAATAATTCTGCACTCCCTGTATGTACATGCAAACCCACACACGGATAGGATATTTTTGTTCGTTAGTGTTGTAAAAGATTGGCAGTATTACTTTTGGTCGTTAAAACTACAAAAAGTGTCCAAAACACGGACACAGCATTTTGTATTTGGCATAAGCCGCTTTAGTTGTGCTGTCAGCTCAGTGTTTGAGTTTAAATATTAACGGTAATTTTGGGTATAAAGTAGAAATTCTGAGATTAAAGTTGCTTTTTATATTTTGATGAATGTTTTGATGAATTGAAATTTTTCATGAAGACCAAGGTGTTAGCCTTTAAGATGCTTCAGCAAGTTTTTCTACTACTGTTCACATGTTTGGCTGCTAGTGAGGGGGTGCCTGAGTGCCTGCCTGTCTGCTGCAGTAGTCTGTGAAGTTGTGTGTCACTGTTAGTACCATTTATTATCCGAATATCCATTTTTCTGTCAACCCTACTCAGCACATATGCTTCCTACGGTAGAAACAGAAATTTGGTATAGAAACCTGTTTTGCCAACATGTGACTAAATTCCACATTTTAATCTGGTTCCTTCAGCATGACTTTGGGTTTATGTTAGCCAAATTTGTGGGAAAGGGTTCTTTCATTATTTTACTTTAATGACTAAATTGTAAGTGTTGTAGTATGCATCTGTAAAAGACGGATAGCAGACCCGACCACATATCGAACACGTTTAACACTTTTCAAGAGACTTTATTCTGGTTGTCGTAACTTAACAACCAGCTTCAGCTTTGCAGCTGCCAGTCACATGTGCAAAACAGCAGGACCCAGTTAATTTCTCTTAAATGCAGGTGGGGCATAATTGCTGATGCAGCTCCAGTGCGTCAACCTCCCCGCAGCCGCGCTACAGCACAAACCACACCCCGTGACATATGCCCATCGCCCGACTGAGGCCGGGGAGCCATCCAGCCAAACCTGCTGCCCTCTAGACCCTCTATCGGCGCTCGGTCCGGTACTGCAGCTGTTCCTGCTGGCAGCAAAACACCGCTGCCTGCTCACTGTGCATTACCGTGAGCTCGGCCACCATTTGGGCCAGCTCCTCCCCTTGCAGTCCTGCATTAAAACAGTGCAAGGACTAGTGCTATGCATTTAAATTCATACAACTCACCAAAACACAACAATTCATAAAATGCACAAACTTGAAATTACGTCCTTCTTAGCTACCCAAGCTGTCGGTTTGGTCAACTGTTTCTAAAATGCAAATGATGTAAATGTTCCCAGGCTACTTATAATAAGAAATGTTAGTTAGATTATGATATACAAGGAGTGACTGCCACAGAGACCTACTTTTACCTCCATCAGCAAACCATATCAAAGAAGATGTTTGGTATCAATGCTAATACTACTACTACTACTACTACTACTACTACTACTAATAATAATAATAATAATAATAATGGCTGTTATTTTGCTGCAAAAAATCTTTTTTAATTTCTCTCTTCATTCTTGCATGTCATCTCTTGTTTTGCTCTTCCCAGCTAAGTGTAATAGTGTTTGCATTGCTCAGTATAGCCCACACATCGGCAGTTGAGTTCTTTGAGTTCTTTATAGCCCAGCGATAACCTCAATCAATCAATCAGTCGTACATCATAGACGACATGGAGGGAAGTGCTGATTTCCATGATTAGAAACTCATGTCGTGTTCGCATTTCCTAACTATGGAGAAATGAGCTTGTCAGCCAGGAAGTAAAGATGATGAAATTAAAGTGGGGAAACAGGGGGGCAGGACAAAACTTCACGATTCAGTATTTTCCCGTGGCTTTAACAGTACATAAATAAGTCAGAGAGAAGTCTTTTATATCCATCTCTGGGTCATCTGGGGTAATTTAGTTAAAAATAAAAGAGTCATTTCTAAAGGCTAGCCTCTCTGTGTTTGTATCCCTCTTCTGTTTTTTTCCTCCGCTGGACTGTAGATATCTCCATCACCTGTCCCCTGCTGAAAGCAATCAATCACCATCTTGTCTTAGGCTTCAGTGACGCAGGTAAAGGAACTGAGCAGGTCAACACAAGGGAATATTTCAGGCTTGATTTGTGAAGAAGCAGCATGATGCTGAATGAGCATGCGCTCAGACTGAGGCTACTGTGAAGGCTGCTGATGTCCTCACCGATGGTAGCCTTAAATATTTAGTGAAGGAATGATTTCTGAAAAAAAAGATTCAGTACTGACCTCAGAAAAGGCTGAAAGAAAAATATCATTGCCACCTATTTTGACAGTTTGAAGGATACAGTATAAAGCTGTTTTGAGAAAGTATTTTATGAAAGGACTTAAATATAATAAAGGAAAACTATACCTTTTTTTTTAATTAAACAAAGTCAATATAAACTTTATTGTCATCTCTACTATATATAGTACAGTATATAGAGAGAGACGAGACGACAAGGCTCCAGTTCCATTCAGTGCAAAAGAACAACAATAAATATAGGAAGAGTAAGAATAAATATATATACACTTTGAGACTGAGGTAAGGGGAGTAAATATACACTTTGAGGTAAAAAGAGTTAATACCAGTCTAAAATTTACAATTTACAATTGAGATTTTAAGTGAATTTGAAGTGGGGGGTAGTGAGTTCAGGAGTCTGATAGCTGATTTATCAAAAACAACATGAAAAGATCTTAAAGGGGATTTAACCTAGACCCATTTGTTCAGGCAGAACACGAGGACATGGAGATGATGTGAATGCATACAAGGTGAAATGAAAAGGCGCGATCAGATGCAAATTCACTCAGGGCAGTGCAACCTAACAGGATAAAATATAGGAGATGAGGTTTCAGCTTCAACAAAAGACCCCCATATGTTCATATTGTGGTCATTAGAATGAGAGAGATAAGAAAAAAAAGCTGAGATACTGGAGGGGAATAACACACAAGCCTAACTTAGTTCATCTCTAATGCTAGTGCTAATACCGTAATTATAGTTGAATAATATCCAAGGCCTGCAGAGGCTGGGCTGCAGGGCACCAGAAGTTGACAGACAAACGTATCCAAGGTTGTATAGAAATATGAAAAAACAAAACAAAATGACAATTCATATTTCTTTGTACTCTAATTAAAGTTGACCTGATATATTATTACCCGACGGCTGGAGGTGGAATACACTCACCAGCCACTATTCTTTGGCCCACGTTTAGATTTTGGTTACCAGTTTGAGTTGATTTGAGCTTTGGGAGGTGGCACATTGTCCTAGTTAAAGCAGGATGGTTCTAATGAGAATGGACATGGCCAGCAACAATACTCAGATAGGCGTTGAAACAATACTTGATACACAGACCAGAGGACGGTCTGAATTCAACCTCACCTCTGGTGCCGGTGACCACCTCTCAATTTTAAATGCATGTAGACATTGAGGTTCCTCGGGAGGGGCTGTGCTGACAACTGCTGCTCTCTGGCAGAAAGCAAAATGCCCTCCTGTGTTTTAAATTCACTTTAGTACAACACGCAGCAGCACTACACATGTGCGGGAGGAGGTAGGTATGGGGTCTTTACACACCCCCGTTCTCTATTAGCCATCGGGGCGGAGGTGTTGGGGTCTGGGGCCTGGATCTCCTCCATGCATGCTTCATGCGCTGGGGGATGGGGCTATGGCTCCCCATAGATCATTACGTGGAGAACCCTTTTGAATACAAGCTGTGCTCACACAGGTGTTCACAGACACAAACTACACCTTTCTTGGCTGCTGCCTCAAAGCACATTGTGCGCTCTCAGTCCTGCATGCTGCACAACAACATGCAATATTTAGTATTTACTGTTAGCTAGATTAATACGATGGTGCTGGGTTTATTATGTTGCTCTCTTTTTTTTCTTTTTAAGTGTTTGTTCTCACTCTCCCCCTTCCCCTCTGTTTTTCTGTTCCTTCATCTTTGTTTCTCCCTTCCCTATCCCCCATCTGTAACAACTGAAAATCAAATAAATTAAATAATAACAACAAATGTCGATCAAATGTACCGAAATTGCCTTCCTTTTTTCAGACTATTCTGTTTGAACTCTAGAGATGGCTGTGTGGTAGAATGTTTAAAAAAAATTCCAGTAGATCAGCAGTTTCTAAAATACTTAGACCAGCCATGAACAGCATGAACAACCATGCCATGTTCGAAGTCACTTCAGTCACCTTTCTTCTTTATTCTGATTCTCAGCAACTTAAGCAAATGAACTTGACCATGTCTACATGCCTAAATGCTTCACACTGCTGACATGTGATTGGCTGACTAGATATTTACATAAACAATGAGTTGGAACAAGTGCAGCTTACAAAGTGGCTGGTGAGTGGATGTATCTTCACAAGGCATGCAAGTGCAGTGAACATAGCAACGACACCCACTTACTTTTCAAACTGTCCTGTTTAATAGTAGAAGACCTTATATAAGGCATTTAAATCAAATCAAATCACTTTTATTGTCACATCACATGTGCAGGTACACTGGTACAGTACATGTGAGTGAAATTCTTGTGTGCGAGCTTCACTTCATTTATATCTCCAACTCTGTGTCTAAGCCACATAAAGAAGTTAATAATTTAGAAATCTTATGTAACTGTTTTGCATATTTTTAAATCCTTCATTTACTTATAAACACATGTTAAAGAACAACACCACAGTGATGGTTAATTTTGGTGCAGAAACTAAAAATTGGCATTGAAAACAAACCTTGAACTAAAAAGGAGACATTGGCATTGAAGTACTGTTTGGTTCTTTAACCGTCAGAATTGTTGTCTGAAGGACAACAAAGATACCCAATGGATTTACTTTACCAAGTGGATCATCATGGCCTTGCCGTATTGGTCCATTTGATCGACCTTTGTTGTTATTATTTATTTTATTTTATTTTCAGTTGTTACAGACGAGACAGACATGGCTGGGGGATAGTAACGGGAGAAAGAAAGATGAAGGAAAAGAAAAACAGGAGAAGAAGGACAGTGAGAAAGGGCACTTAAAAAGAAAAAAAAATCTCCCGGATCACCTGTTGAGAGAAAAAAACAAAGAGAAAACAAGCAAAAAAAAGAGAGCAACTTAATAAACACAACACCATCGCATTAATCTAACTAAGTGTAAATAACAGTAAATACTAAATATTGAATGTTGTTTTACAGCACGCAGGACCGACAGCGCACAATGTGCTTTGAGGTAGCAGCCAAGAAAGGTGTGGTTTGTGTCTATGAACAGTGAACACCTGTGTGCCCAGCTGTGTGGATGAGCGCGCTTGTATTCAAAAGGTTTCTCAATGTAACGATCTGCTAAAGGGTGTAGGGGGCCATAGCCCTGTCCCCCAGGGCATGAAGCATGCATGGAGGAGATCCAGGCCCCAGACATCCACAGGTCCCCACAGCGCAAGAGCCCAAGGAGGACCAACGTAGGACCAACAACCCTGCCACCCTCATGGAAAGAACTGAGGAGAGCCCCAGATGTGGGGTCACCCAGCAGCCATGGTGCAGAAGCTGCGGGGAGCTGCAGTGACGTGCCTGCGGGCTCTGCCGGCAGCCAGCCATGCCAGAGTGGACCAAGTCCCAGGCCCAGAGGTCTGAGGTTCAAGGGCCCCCCAGCCCCCGGACGTTGCCCGACTGAGCCACGGGCACCCGGCCTCCGCCAAGCAGCCACCGGGAGTGAGCATAACTGAGCACCCAGCCCCGGACACCAAGAACCACCAACGCACCTATGCCTGAGGGCGCCCATACCTGGGAGGGCCTGAGATGTTCCCAGAGAAGTAGAGTCTAAGACCCGATCTGACATATAGACACAGACAAACAGGCACACACAGACACGAACGTGCATTCCCACCCTGATGCACACATATCAACAGAAATGGACAGTATACACACATTCACACTCCCAAAAAATACTCTATACCCCAGGTCCAGGTGCCCTTGCCCCCAGAGGGGGGATCTGCCCCTAGACCCAGGAGATATTACCCTTTTCAATTTCAATTCAATTCATTTTTATTTATATAGCGCCAAATCACAACAAAAGTCGCCTCAAGGTGCTTTATATTCTACAGTAGATACAGAGAAAAGCCCAACAATTATATGACCCCCTATGAGCAAGCACTTTGGCGACAGTGGGAAGGAAAAACTCCCTTTTAACAGGAAGAAACCTTCGGCAGAACCAGGCTCAGGGAGGGGCGGCCATCTGCTGCGACCAGTTCGGGTGGGAGAAGGAAAACAGGATAAAGACATGCTGTGTAAGAGAGACAGAGATTAATAACAGATATGATTCAATGCAGAGAGGTCTATTAACACATAGTGAATGAGAAAGGTGACTGGAAAGGAAAAACTCAATGCATCATGGGAATCCCCCGGCAGCCTATGTCTATTGCGGCATAACTAAGGGAGGATTCAGGGTCACGTGGTCCAGCCCTAACTATATGCTTCAGCAATGTTACGTGTCTGCAGGCTGCATGTTTTCTTTACCTCTCGTTTTGTTTGCCATTCCCTTAGGTCGCAGACTGCAGGCTGATGTCAATCTGGGGACGTCCAACTAATTAGAGGAGGGAGGCCCTGATTGGACAAACCAGGAGTGAACACCTTGATAAGGAGACTCACCTGTGGCTGGGCGCGGCTCTCTTCCCTCCTTTGAATTGTTTGGCACATGTGTGACGTTTTCCTGCTGTCTTTCTTTTGTTTGATGATTGTGGTGGGAGTAAAGTGGACTAGGTAAGTTTGGGGACCCCATACACTTACTCACGTAGAGTCTTTTTGTTAGAAACACTATGTAACACTGGTGGTGCAATACTAGACCTGTTAGTGCTACTTCTTGCCTTCTTTGCCTGTAGTCCGGGCAGTATAGTTACTTTTAACCACAGTACAAGGACAGAAGGGAAATATGGACCAGATCAGACAGGTTCTAGATTCGTAGGAGCCAAGGGTGTATGACAACAGAGGACTTGTACACAGGTGTAGAAAACACAATTGCATTTATTAACAATTATTAAAGTTGTGCACATTTAACAAAAGTAGAGCGCGCTTCTTGAAAACAAAATAAAATAAACCCCACAAATGGTCGACCTAAGGATATATTGTCTTTTGTGTCTTTTTTAAAGTCAATTTCAGTCTTTC
>NW_024582420.1:1175059-1179968 GCF_018398535.1 Haplochromis burtoni
GATAGAGCTGGGTGTCATCTGCATAGCAGTGAAAATGTATGCTATGTCTTCTAATGATACTGCCTAGGGGAAGCATGTATAATGTAAACAGAATTGGTCCTAGCACCGAACCCTGTGGAACACCATAAGTGAACTTAGTGGGTGAAGAGGACTCTCCATTTACATGTACAAATTGGAGTCTATTAGATAGATATGATACAATACCTGTCTCCCTGGGGTGGAGACAGGCAGACCGTCCATGGTCCCGTAGCAGCAGGGAGACCCCGCATCCCAGACCCCGACCAGACGGCCAACTCCTCCTCCCAGCCGCCCCGATAGCGAACAGAGAACGGGGGTTTGTGAAGACCCCATGCCTCCCTCCGCCCGCTTATATGTGGTGTTTTTGCATGCTGTTCTAAAGTGTATTTAAAATACGGGAGGGCATGGTGCTTCCTGCCAGAGAGCAGCAAGTGTCAGCATGGCCCCTCCTGAGAACCCTCAATGTCTACATGTATTTAAAGTTGAGAGGTGGGCACCGGCGCCAGAGGTGAGGTTGAATACACAGACCATCCTCTGGACGTTGTATAGCGTGCCCACCCCCAAGGCCCTATATGCATGTGTTATGAGAGTGTGAGTAATGTGGATGTATAGGTTGTGGAATAAAATTGAGCCACAGGTGGCCAGAAGGGGACAGAGGGCACCCTGCACCCTGATGAAATGCCTGTACCCCAAGGCCCTGCATGTGTGGGTGGGTGTGGTGGAGCAGGAAGAGAGAGGCAGTTGGGGATGTGGGGGGAAGGAAGGGCCAATTCCCCCGCTGACCCCAGTAGGCACCCCAGATCTCTGGAATCTACCAAGACCAGGGGGCCCAGGCCCATCCGGGCACAGGGCAGCAGCACCGCCAAGCCCCATAGAAACCGAGGCGGCCCATCTGACCCCACCACAGAGGAAACTGTACCCACCCCATCATCTAATCATCTCCCAGACTAACCATTTTTTACCTTCTTTATGCACATGACAGTAAGCTGCTTCTGTTATCCACAAATATTTATCTTTTTTTATGTATCAGTTATTAAACTTATTAACTATACATTTCGTCTAGTTAATAGACACATTTTATATAAACTGATGTAATACAACTTCTTTTTGTAAAATACGGAACACATTTCACAATAGTATTAGAAATACTCATGTCTCTCCACATTGTAAACATTTGTGAAGGTAGGTCTTCTTCACTTTACTATGGATTTTCTTCGGTTACAAACAGAATCTTTTTTATTACATTATGAAAAAAATTTTCTGTAACAACTGTTTATGTAATCTATTCACTCACTTATTACTTATTAAATCATCTTTCCTTCCTATTCTGATGCTCAATTTGAACTTAAGCAAGTCATCTTGTCCATGTCTACATGTCTAAATCTTTTAAGGTGCTGCTGTGTGATAGATATTTGCATTAACAAGCGGTTTAATATCTGGTTTCCCTGATCTGGAGCAAATGCTGTTGAGCTGAATGAAAAGACTAGATTTCAGCTACATATGTTTTATATGTAGCCGAAACATGACTTGACTCGTCAGTCAATGTGTACTCACCCCGAACTTACTTATCCAAGCAATTATGCAGAGATAAAAAATCATTCACTCCACTCGGAGTTGTTACATTTCTAGAAATCACCTTTAGAGGCCAAAATTGTTTTACCAATATGATTTTTTTATGCAGTAAAATTAGGCACTTTAACATGGAAGTCTCTGGGGACTGGCTCACTTTTGTAGGTAGCCTCAAGTGGGCTTAGAGCAGGGGTCTGCAACCTTTAACACCCAAAGAGCCACTTGGACCCGGTTTCCACGCAAAAGAAAACACTGGGAGCCGCAAATACTTTTTGAAATCTAAAATGAAGATAACACAGTATATTTATTGTTTTTTTTTTTACCTTTATGCTTTGTGTGAACAACTAAAGTAAGTAAGTAAAGTTTATTTATCAAGCGCTTTTCACAGACAGGCAGTCACAAAGCGCTGTACACAAATATTAAAATAAACAATACAATCAATAGACATTATACACAAAGTAAAAGATCAAATGTAAATAATGTAAAGAATCTAAAATACATAGATCAACAAAAGGCTTGTTTGAACAGAAAAGTTTTTAACTGCTTTTTAAAAGAATCCACAGAGCAACTAAGGTGTGTTGCTTATGAAATCCATGAAGTGCTACAAAGAAAATTACATTTTATTTCTGTAATTAACACATTTTGAACTCTTAAAGAAATATAACAAAAGGAAAGACACCCAGCTGAACTAAAATGATCCATGTAGCAAACAAAAACTGTTGTGAGCCGCCACCCTTATATCGCCTTTGGGCTTTTGGAGCCTTGACCTGACTTTTAAAAAATAATTGGAAAAAAGCACTATGCTGCTAAATAAAAATAGATATTTGCAAAATTCTGCCTAAATATGTATTTTACCTGGTTAATGTGTGTGGCGGGGCGTGGTCTGCAGCGCGCTGCATGGGAGGCGGACGCACCTGACGGCACCCGTCAAATTCCACGATTCCAATCAACTCCGCCACTTCAAGCTGCGCCTAGTCGCCTTGATCAATGAGTTGGCTTGTCCGATGTAGCTGGGCTAACAGGTTGTCACGGAGACGGTCGTGAAGCTAAGATCTATAACTGCATATCTTTTCTTACAGCCGGCTGTATGCGTACAGCAACCGTGTGTGAAAAGTGGTCAATAAAGAGATGCTGAAAAGCATGTTCATGGAAACATCGTCGGGTCTGCCGTGGTATGTTTACAATGGGACTTCTGCTCCTGAACCTCTGCGCACAGCGTCTGCAAATCGGGGCTGTACGAAGTCACTTTCATCTTTACGCAGGACTGTAAGCTGTCATCTGTGAGGCGTGAGCGGTGTTTGTTTTTAACATAGTTCATGGTGGAGAACTAGCTGCTGACATAATGTGGATCCAAGATCCATAACTGGCCTACCTGGGGTTGAAAGTCTCGATAAATGCACGGCGTTTCGGCGAATGTGACGCTTATTTTGAGCGATGAAAAAATAATAAGATATAATTTTATTTTTATATTTCAAAATCACAATAATCTTCCAATTTAGAACTACAAGTTAAAAAAAGAACTAAACACAAATAAAATACACTTCAGCTAAATACTTCTAATTTATTTTCCCAAACCACCCGGAGCCGCAAAATAAAGACTAAAGAGCCGCATGCGGCTCCGGAGCCGCGGGTTGCCGACCCCTGGCTTAGGATGAGGGAAGTCTGTCTTCAGCTTGACTGTGGAAATGAAATGTAACAATGCTATAATAAATCATTCATTAATAGACCATTAAACTTGTAAGATTAACTCTAAACCAATTCTTATTTCCAGGATTGTTTCCTCCTGCGGTCTATGCGTATAAAGACCGGCTCAACAGACCTGCACACGTGGCCGCTAAGACTTTCCAGGCCTTGCGTATCTTTGTGAATGATGAGCTGAATGAACTTCACGCTGGCCTGTGTGCTGCCCAGACGTTGCTAAAACCCAGCGGACGTCTCTGTGTTATCACCTTTCATTCGTTAGAAGATAGACTGGTCAAACGTTTCCTGTGGGGAGGTGACTAATCTAATCTGGATCACTTCAGCCATTGGAAGCAAGGTACCAAGAAGGAAAACCTGTCGCATGATAAAAGAGACGGAAGTGTCTGTTGGCTTCCTCTGCGAAGAAAAGTGATCACCCCACAAAAAGACGACATTGAAGAGAATCCTCGAGGACGCTCCTCCAAACTCAGGGCAGCACTGAGACGATAACTATTGAACATTAAATATAAGACAATAGAAGTTATAAAAAAACGTTGGAGCTTTTTACATTGAACATAATTAAACGTCTACAAAGACTCAGGGTTAAATCTCAGTAGACTTGGTCTTGCTTTGTAACAGAGGAGCTCGGAGGTCAGTGTTACTGTAAGCTACTGTCATTAGAAAATTGTACATAGTAGTCAGTATAAACTTTTAATGATATAAGTTTATATATGATAGAATACTGCATGTTGACCTTTTGATGACTTAGACTGTTGTTCACTACAAGACTTGTTCTGTTCTCTTTTATAAGTTTCTTCCCACAGCGATAATAAGAGCTGAACAAGCAGTTTCACTCCATACCAGGAAGAGGAGAGCTGAACACTCTTATCTTCACTCCCTAACTAGAAGAGGGGCCGTTTCCTTCAGAATCTCACACACATACACCTACATACACACCAACATTCCTCTGTCTACAAACAGACGTATTCAATATTGTATTACCCTTGTATATAAATAAAGACAGGAGCAATCTCAGAGAACACATCACAGGGCCCCCACTCTCGTGTGAGCGCTCTGTGACTGCCCTTGCAAGTGAAATCTGCAGCGTGTGTGTCTTCACTCTCTGACTCTCAGCTGAAGAAGTGTCTTTAAATTACATCTCTTGACAGCTACTAAGTGGATTTTAGACATGAGGTGATTATACTGTTTCCTATTTGCTTTGTAAAGAACAAAATATTTTTTACCATTACAATTTTGAATTAAATGGAAAAAAGGTTTACCAGTGTTGATTTCATAGGCCTAGTTTTTGTCAGCAACCTTTTTTATTCTGACAAAAACAAGATGATAACTAAAGGAAAACTAATGCACGAGAACAAAAACTGTGATGAAATGTATTGACAATTTGGTGAATAAATAAAAAGGAAGGTGGGAGGAGTTTGGGGAAGTGATCCAATCAAAAGTAATCTTGGGAAATAAGATGAGATTTTTTGGGTAAATGGTACAGCTAGCTCTCATGCCCTCTGTTTCTCAAGAAAATGTGACACAATGTCAATGCTTGGGAAGAAGACAAGTCATATGTAGAGTCATATTCAGAGGGCCCGATGGCGCCAGTGTCCGGCAGCCTCGCCTCTGTCAGTGCGCC
>NW_024582420.1:1181542-1201489 GCF_018398535.1 Haplochromis burtoni
GTAGGGTGGCTATGGCTACAATGTAGCTTGCCATCACCAGTGTGTGAATGTGTGTGTGAATGGGTGAATGACTGAAGGACCCGTCCCATCCTGGCAACAAACTGTTCCAACTTCTGCAATCTGGTAGAAGGTTCCGCATCTTCCGGGCAAGGACAGAGAGACTCAAGAGGAGCTTCTATCCCCAAGCCATCCGTGCCCTAAACACACACACCCGCCCTCTCACATCATCTATAATTGACTGAGACAGGACTCTTCCAGACACTAAACCAAGGCACAATGTACATTTCAATTCCTTTAATTTTAAATATGTTTATATTGTCTATCCTGTAAAATAGTCAGATATCTATTCATATTAATGTACAGAATTCACCTGCTTGCTGCTACTACTGCACATTCACCCAGTGTATATACTATATGTGTATATATAATATATATACAATAAGGTTCTGGTCCTTAGGGACTACTGGCGCCACCGGGCCCTCTGACCACCACCAGTAGGCAACGGGTGAAGTGTGTTGCCCAAGGACACAACGACCGAGACTGTCCAAGTCGGGGCTCGAACCGGCAACCTTCCGATTACAAGGCGAACTCCCAACTCTTGAGCCACGATAAATATATGGTAAGGTGATGATGTTATTAAAGAATTGGACTCTATAAATTGACTGTCAAGTAGATAGCTGTAGCATACTAACAGCAGGTCCTTGGTGTCCTACCATATATAATGCACACATTTTCCTTATGTCACATATCAAACATTCTGATGCTGAAAAGATATTTTTAAAGAGATAAGTCAGATATTTAAAATTTTGTGTCCAGGATCTGTCACTAACAGTATTGTGGCAACACAGACATCACTTCCAAAAACTGCATTAGCGCCACCTGTAATGCAAGAGTGTCCTCAGTCAAAGTGAACATTCATGCTTCCACAACTTTCAAGAGACACGGATAAAACGACTTGAAAGCTTTCTTTCCACAGCTGCCACCGTTGTGAGGGGCATAATCAAAAGAGACAAGGCTAAATATATGAAGACTGAAAGAATAGCTTTTTTTTAATTGTAGCTTTTGTTTTTTGACCTTCTCTGGCAGAGAGATGTAATCTTGGCCCTGTGACCATTACCTTTCAGTGTGAGGAGAGAGATAAGTTGGTCTGTGGCTCCATGTGTAGCAGACTGAAGAATGTATGTGTTTCACAGCATTGAAGGCTAAGACAGTCTCAGAATCCCCTGTTTACATTTTTGCTCCTCTGTCTTACTCTCACTGCATGCCCATCTCTTTTTTTTTTCTTGTGGCAAAATACTAAGGTCAAAACTGTTTTAATCATTTTCATGATTGAAGGTCTCATGGGAAGGAGATCCAACTGCTAAGTTTCAGTTTTGAACTCTGCTCAAGGGATTATACCACAGCACTGAAAAAATCCCCCTTTTTAAGACTTACTCAAATTTGTCACCTTTGGGTTGGTGTGTAGTTCATTCTTGAGCCCAAGCTGATCACAGCTTCTTTATTATGTTACACCCGTCACCAGACTACCACTTGCTGTGTCAGGTAGTGTACAGAGTGACCTGATGTCAGCTCACATACTCCAGAATCTCAAACTGAAGGAGACAACAACACCAGTTTTCTTGCCTCCTGTAACAGCCAATTGGATTTTTGCACCTGCTCGTTTCTGTTTGGCTATAACAAACCCTGCCGCAGTCGTGCTGTCCAAAGTCCCTGTTAATGTTGGAAAAAAATTAAAAAATAAATAAAAATAACTCTTCCAATTTTTTACAGTATAATGATTTTTACTTCTGTCATCCTAAATGGGATTAAACAAGTCTTAAACAATGCAGATGTTTGGTTTGAAACCTATGAGCCACATTTTAAGGGTTTTGTTCATGTTAGAAGTGATTCATTTCTCATATAAGATGCTGTAAGGACTCATTCTCAGGATTGATGAGAATGCTAATAAGTAATAATAATAGTTACAGAGGATTTTTAACCTCGCCCATATGTGTGCTATGGCTTCAATTGCTTGAGGGGAAACTTAATCGCAAACCTTTGCTAAGAAAAGTTTAAATGAAATTCATCAAATCAAATGCATATGTAACATACAACAAATACATTTGTTCTTTTATATTAAAAAATGTGATGTTTGCATGTTTGCAAAGCATGCAAACATGTAAACATTGCAAAGCAATAAACATCTAAAAAATTGACTTCTTGTTTTCGCAATTATTTCATTCTAGCTAGATTTCATGGCCATGATGCAGTGGTTAGCACTGTCACCTTGGAGCAACATGGTTTTTTTTTGTGTGGAGTTTGTGTCATGGCTGTGTGAAGGCAGGCAGGAATGGTGGACCCAAGAGCAGGACTCACGGAGGCAAAGGTGAACTCAAAACACTTGGCTTTGATGGGAGATTGCAGACTGAACAAAAAAACGAACTAAACTGAGAAAGCAAATAAACAAACAGGCAGGCAAACGGAGCACTGGAGAACACACACTATAAATACATAAGTAGGAACATGAAGGAACAAGGAACAGGAGGCAACACAGCTGGAACTAATTGGGCAAGATGAGACAAGAAGCAAAACAGAATATACTAACATGAGACACAGACCTTCAAAGTAAAACAGGGCACAGAACTAAACCTCAAAACTAGAATAGAAAACAGAACTCAGAACACTAGAAGTTATATATAAAGAAGGAATCATGAAATAACAACAATAATACAAAAAACACTGGGTCACCGACCCAGGACCGTGACAGTTTGTGTGTTCTCCCTGTATCTGCATGGGTTTCTTCCCACAGTTCAAAGACATGCAGTGTGATTGGTGACTCTAAATGGATGTGAGGTAGATAAAGAGAAAAGTGTGGACAATGAAGCACTGTATGAACTTATGGTTCCGTGTGGCCTGTAGTCTAAAAGTACTTTGCATGACCAGAAGGATCAGAAAAGTGATATATAAATGAGGCTTGGTCCAAAAGTCCATTAATCACCATAGTCTCCCACGTTAAAATGCAGCTTCACTTATAGTATAAACCTCAGTATTCACCACCTGTGTGGCGAGTGGTGTGCTGGAGATTTTTGGCTGTCACTCGGTGAACCTGGTCACAAAGGTGTTGCACCAAGAACTGTGGTTGCCTGTAGTTTGCAACGAAGACACTAATCTGTCTAAAGACAAGTGCTAACTGAGTGGCTGAAACACAAACCAGAAGTGTAAACTGTTTGCCTACAAATTTGCATAACGACTGAAACCAGCCCACTGAAGGAACAATGGGCTGGGAGGTCAACCCATTGTTCCACTGAAGGAACAATGGAACAAAGGAACAACCTCCCAGCTGATTGTTCCTTCAGTGGGCTGGGTTTTAGTCATTATGCAAATGTACTGTTTATAAGATTGGGGAAACCTGCCGTCAGCTGAGACTGAAGAAGTCACTTGGATGAGTGACAAAACGTTTCTCCCCCAAAACGCTATGTCCAGATGAACAGAATCAACTTTTGGAGATATATCATATATTATGATGTTATGTTTTCTAACAAACACCTAAGAATGGCTTTAGCATTTATGAGTCTATAACACCTTATGAAATCATTGTATCATTTGATTTTCATGGCCCGCTACCAAAACAGGCCAATCAACACAGTACCATGGGTGTGTACTATTAGGGTTAGAGAAGTGGAGGCAGCTGGGCAAACATACTCGGGTAATCCAGACAGTCACAGGGGAGGAAGTAAAACACAGGTTCAGAAAAAAAAGTCCATGAAAGACACTGGAGCTCAGGAAACAGTTCACACGCAGTTCAGGGGGCCAGCCTGGAGGTTGACAGCACAATAGTCCATAACAGGGCAGTTCAGGGGGCCGACCCGGAGGTAGATAGCACAGGAGTCCAGACCAAAACAGTTCAGCGGGCCAACACCGTGGAAAGCAGTAGTGCAGGCACAGTTCAGGGAGCAGACCACGTGGAAAGTGGCAACACAGACACAATTCAGGGAGCCAACCGCGTGAAAAGCGGAGGTGGTAGCAAAGCTCCCTGGTGGATGGCCAGTGTTGGTGTGGTTTGGTGTATAAAGAATGTTGGTGTGGTTGGGTTGTTGGACAAGGACGCGGAGGCCAAACAGGACATGGATAAGGACACAGAGGACCAGATGATGGTGTGGCAGCCGCAGGCCGTTCACCAAATGGTGGCCTGGAAGCCAGAGGCGGTTGAATGGCTGGCGGCGTGGCTGTTGCAGGTGATGGGTCTGATAGCAGCGTTGCTGCCGCAGTCATGATCCTGGTTCATTTGACCCAGAGTTTTTTTGTGTTTTTTGTCATTTTGTATTATGTTTAAGTTTACTTTTTTATTCTAAGGATTTATATTATAGTACCTAGGTTATTCTGTTTAGCTTTTTGATTATTAGATTCCCCCTTGTGTCTTTGCCCTCTGTGTCTCCCTCTGTGTGTTTGTATTTATATAGTTTTGTGAATTCTTGTGTTTTGTTTTCCCTCCTTGTGTTTTATTCCACGTTTATCCAAGTTTCCCCTTCGGTCATGTCTCCTCGCTCTTTCCCTCGTGCTCCTTCGTGTTCCCTTGCTCCTGCTCGTCTGCATCTCCTCCACTCCTATGTCATGTTCCCCAGTTTCCTGTTTTATTATTATTGTGGCATGAAAGCCGCGGAGTGTTGGAGCAGCTAACCAGAGCCCCCAGTGGAGACGAGGAAATGCTGGAGTGGGAACAGACAGCTGGAGCAGTTCTCCAGAGCCCCCAGCGGGAACAGACGCAGGACCAGCAGGTATGGAGACCTCTGGGTGAGGCGGAGCAGGGCCAACAGGTGCAGAGACCTGAGCTGATGACTGAGCAAGTAACAAAGCTAATGATTGAGCAAGGGACAGAAGTGGCGGGTGGTTGAAGTGGTTGTTGTAGTGGTTCTCCTGAGCCTCCAGAAAACAAAGGAAATGGCTGGACGGGCTCACATGAGCCTCCAGCGAAGACAGGAACGGGTGCAGACATCTGCCGGACACTAGCCGCTCCAACCCAAGGAGTAGGTAGGGGTGCGGAGGCCGGCTGTATCCTCGCTGGCCTCACCTCAGGGACCGGCACGGGTCCCGGGGCAGACAAGACACCAGCTGCTCCCACCCAAGGAGTAGGTATGGGTGCAGGAGTAAACTGGTTCACAGGTGCCCTTCACCCTGGGATCCGGAACAGGCACGGCAACTGCTGGCCAGCTGCTGTCCCCACCTGAGGAGCTGGTACAGGTGCATCCGGCCTGGAAACTGGATCAAGGACCAACTGGGCCCTACCTCTCCTCACCCAGGAAACTGATTCAGGTGCAGGGGAGACTGCCTCCCACCACTTGTGCAGCTCAAAGTCTGCTGGGTCCATAGTATGGTCAGATTGTACTGTCACGGTTAGCAAGGAAAATGAGAGAGGAGTGGACCCAAACACAGACAACGGAGAGACAGGTGGAGGTTTAACAGAAAGCGAGCCTTTATTTGGGCTGCACAAAAACGCTATAAACAAAAGGCGACTGGAGACTACGATAAACTAACAAAGACCTAAACTGGGACAGCTTGTTTTTCTATGTGCGAAATACATAGAAAAACAATACAGAAAGTAATAATACAAAAACTCCTGATACTGGGAATGAGGAACCTGAGGCATGGAAAGACAGAGGAAGAAACAGGGGATGATACGCCGGAAGATGAACAGACAATCTGCTGAGGAACAGAGGTAAACACACACAATATTTACACACAGAGGGAAACGAGGAAATGGTAAACAGGAAGGAACACAGCTGTGACTAACCCAACATGACGAGACAGGGAGAAAGCAAAACAGACTACACTGACACAGGACACAGACTCGACACTGAGACATGGCGACATGAGGTGCAGAACCAGAACAGAAGCCTAGAAACCAGAAACAATAAATCTAATATAACAAAATAACATAATTCCAAAAGGAAAACTTAAACTAACAACACGACCATGACAAGATATTTCATTATGCTTTGTCTTTTGAGCAGTTGACACTCTGAAGAACATTTAACTTTTGTACAAACAAATAATTGATCACCTTATTTCAGGATTAGTAACTTTAGATCATACCTTTGTCACGGTTCTGGGTCCGTTGGACCCAGTATTTTGAGTTTATTGTGTTTTGATTTAAGTTTGCATCAGGGATTGTGTTCTTGTTCTCTTGTCGTGTTATGGTAATGTTTATGTCTATTATTAGAGTTCCATGTTCTGTTTATCTGGGTTTAAGATGTGGGTTTAGTTTCATATGTCATTTCAAGTCTGTCTCTGTCTAGTCTGTGTCTTAGTAAAGTGTGTTTTGTTTCCTGTTTTATTGTGAAGGTCTGCGTCTCATGTGAGTGTGTTCAGTTTTACCTTTGTCTCGTCTTGTTGATTATTCCCAGCTGTGTCCACCACCTGTGTGTAATTCCCCTGTGGTTCTCTGTGTATTTAAGTCATGTCTTCAGTCATTGTTGTTGCTGGTCCGTCTGTGTTTCCACCCTGCTTCATCTGTGTGTTTCCCTGCAGTCAACCATCATCTGTTTCCGCCCGCTCTCATTCATGTCCAGGTTCGTGTTCTGTAGTTAGTTTGTTCCCAGTTTAGTTTAGTCATTGCTCCGTTCGCCGTTTGTCCTTTTCCTTTTTTGTGTTTAATAAACCACTCTCACACCTGTACAAGTGCCTGCGTTTGGATCCTCCTTTATTTTCCACACGGCTCATCTCACTCGCCGTGACAACCTTGTCACTGAAATTTGTTTCATTCCAGGAAAACAACTGCCATTTTTTTCTGTACTGCTGTAAGATAACAAAATAAAACTGAGGTAAAATCACACTACAAGATCACCTCATCCACCCATTCATAGAGCACTTGATCTAACATTCACATACGTTCTCACGCTTTGATAGATATATTGTTATCTTACCCTTCAATATGCCAGTACTTCAATATGCAGACTGGAGGAACCAGGGATCAAACCATCAACCTTCCGATAAACAAACATCCTGAACCACTGTCATGCATTGTTCATTTAACAATCTAACAATTATCTAACAATTAACTCAATTAATTCATCCATCCATCCATTTGCTTCCGCTTATCCTTTTCAGGGTCGCGGGGGGCGCTGGAGCCTATCCCAGCTGTCATAGGGCGAGAGGCAGGGTACACCCTGGACAGGTCGCCAGTCTGTCGCAGGGCCAACACACAGGGACAGACAACCATTCGCACTCACATTCATTCGACACATTCACACCTAGTGACAATTTGGATTATCCAATTAACCTATCCCCACAAGCTGCATGTCTTTGGACGGTGGGAGGAAGCCGGAGTACCCGGAGGAACCCACGCAGAACACGGGGAGAACATGCAAACTCCACACAGAAAGACCCCGGCCTGATGGTGGAATTGAACTCAGGACCTTCTTGCTGTGCGGCAACAGTGCTAACCACCGTGACGTGCTGCAATTATATCATTATAAGTCAATTTCCACAGAAAATAAAAAACTGCGAAACAATTATAATACCATGTGGTTGCGTAATTATTCAGTTTGGTCTGAGTGCAGTCAGTTGCCCATAGACATTGCCTGATGAGTGCTAATGACTAAATAGAGTGCACCTGTGTGTAATCTAATGTCAGTACAAATACAGCTGCTCTGTGACGGCCTCAGAGGTTGTCTAAGAGAATATTGGGAGCAACAACACCATGAAGTCCAAAGAACACACCAGACAGGTCAGGGATAAAGTTATTGAGAAATTTAAAGCAGGCTTAGGCTACAAAAAGATTTCCCAAGCCTTGAACATCCCACGGAGCACTGTTCAAGCGATCATTCAGAAATGGAAGGAGTATGGCACAACTGTAAACCTACCAAGACAAGGCCGTCCACCTAAACTCACAGGCCGAACAAGGAGAGCGCTGATCAGAAATGCAGCCAAGAGGCCCATGGTGACTCTGGACGAGCTGCAGAGATCTACAGCTCAGGTGGGGGAATCTGTCCATAGGACAACTATTAGTCGTGCACTGCACAAAGTTGGCCTTTATGGAAGAGTGGCAAGAAGAAAGCCATTGTTAACAGAAAACCATAAGAAGTCCCGTTTGCAGTTTGCCACAAGCCATGTGGGGGACACAGCAAACATGTGGAAGAAGGTGCTCTGGTCAGATGAGACCAAAATGGAACTTTTTGGCCAAAATGCAAAACCTATGTGTGGCGAAAACTAACACTGCACATCACTCTGAACACACCATCCCCACTGTCAAATATGGTGGTGGCAGCATCATGCTCTGGGGGTGCTTCTCTTCAGCAGGGACAGGGAAGCTGGTCAGAGTTGATGGGAAGATGGATGGAGCCAAATACAGGGCAATCCTGGAAGAAAACCTCTTGGAGTCTGCAAAAGACTTGAGACTGGGGCGGAGGTTCACCTTCCAGCAGGACAACGACCCTAAACATAAAGCCAGGGCAACAATGGAATGGTTTAAAACAAAACATATCCATGTGTTAGAACGGCCCAGTCAAAGTCCAGATCTAAATCCAATCGAGAATCTGTGGCAAGATAATTTTCTGCAAGAATCTGACAAAAAGTTTGAAGATTATTTAGCAATTTTTGGCGTTACAAAAATAATTAAATCAAACCCGCTTGTTAAGTGATGACGTATCAACTCTGCTTTCGAGTCCAAGTGTGTGCTGTGTTGATTGAGGCTTGCTTGGTGTCTTATTTTATTTAACTTAAACAAGCTCAGAAAAAATAATCAGTGGTAATTTTTGGCCTTTTATTAACACTATTCATTTGTCAGTCTATATTACATCCCATGGGCTCATGTGAATGCTTCAGAAGAGAATCCCTCTCGGGTCAACATAATTTCAGTGTGGACATTAGGCTTAGGATCATAATCCCAGAAAGCTGATTTTGATCATCTGGAGATTGTGTTTTCAGAAGGGGGAATGTTTCATCGCTCATACAAGTGATTTTTTTCAGTCTTGACACTGGGATTGAGCATGCATCAAGACTTAGGATCATAATGTTTTTCATAGTGAGTAATCCAAACCACACAGCAAGAAACTAATGACCAACCACGTGTTATGGATTGGCTCTTATCTGAGGTTTTCTTAGCTGGAGTTGGGTCCATTTTAAGTGTCTTCTTCCTGCCATATGATGGGCCTACCTATCAGGGATCCTCCAAATAAACTTTTCCCGGGAAGCATTAAACCTCCATCCTATATGTTCTGCTCTTTGATTTTAGCCTAACCACCTATTAGCCTAGCTCCATAGCTAGCTACCAATTAGTACATCATTATATATGTGAGCTAGCCCAAATTCATTAATTCACCCTCCAAACTTTATTGCTATTTTGTTTTCCATTTTTGTTTACTTGCAAAGTGGTGGCAGAGCTGCACACTTGAGCTGCACACTAGTGAGCTAACTTCTTGCTTATTCATTTTTATGTGGCCTCATGCCTGGAATGCTGCAATACATTATTTACTTGTTAAGCTCAATTTAATCTTACATACAACAAAAAAATAAAGCTTTTCCTTACCTTCAAATCAAACATGCTGTAAGTCTCATATTACTGTGTTAACTTTACATCTGTTTGTATGAACAACGACATGAGTTCAAAGAAAGAAAAAAAACATCAAACATTGATATTTTTTTTTGCATGCTTAGACTACAATCAGCTGATTTCAGTTCATATGTAGAGAGGGGTAAAATGGCAGCGTGGTCTAGAATCAATCAATCAATCAATCAATCAATCAATCAATCAATCAATCAATCAATCAAAGCTTTATTTGTCACATGCAGGTTGCCCTGCAGTGAAATGCCCCCCCCCCGACCTTACACATATAGCACAAACATTACATGGGGATACAGGTCGGAGATTGGTAGAATCAGAGAAAAAACATTGAAATGTACACTACAGTGGGGAAAGTACAAGAGGAAAAAAGAGACCCCTACTCATGCTGTGCTTCCATGGTAGGACAGCATGAGAACAGGAAACAAAAAAACTCCTTTGCACAAAAAGCACATAAATGTCCACAGCACAACATTGTGAAGACATGACAAGCCACAGGGGTGGGTGGGGGGTGAGGAGTAATCCGAAGCGAACACAGCAGCCACCCTGCACAGCGCTACCATTCCAGCGCGGCACACAGCCCGCCGCGTTCCCTCGCAGGAAACAAGCATCGAAGGCGTTGGAAGGGGAGGGGGGATGAGTGAGTGCCTATCAGTGTAAGTGTGTGTGTGTGCGTGTCCATAGTTCAGCTGAGACAGTGTCCTTCGGCCTATCAGGCTAAGTAAACAGTCCTCCAGCCAATCCAGGTGTCCTTGCATGGGATGGGAAGAATAGCCGTAACACAGTCGTTATCAGGGAGTGATTGTTCGGCTCCAGCCTTGGGCCTGCAGCTGGCGCGTTATGGGGGTCCGCAATGTTCATGTTGATTTTGTTAATTTCCATGCGAGCAGCCCAGGAGAATTTTCAGGCTGCTCTTTAACACTCCGACACTGGCCTCTCGATCTCCCGTTGGAGAGTCGCGAGCCTCCCCATGATGGTATCAAACTTCTGTTCCATGGTGTTATCATTCTTTTGATTCTGAGACCTCACAACTGCAGTGATCCGTTCCGCGATGTTTTCCAACTGTCGCTCAAGGGTCTCATTTTGAGCAGGCCTCTCTCTGATGTTTCCCCTCATACGCTCAATGGTGTTGTTTTGAGCCTTCACAGCAGCTGCAAGCGTCTCCAAGGTGTTGACCATATTACGTTCGTTGTGAGAGGTCGCGCCTCGTTCCATTTCGATTCCAGCGGGCAGCCTTGGGGGGGTTTAAACAGCCGGTTCCGCTCTCTTATTTCTCCGATAAACCAGGGCTAAGCCAACTCCGATCAGCATGAACCCTGTTATCATGGTTCCGAATAGATAGATATCTCTTTTAGGTTTTAGAGAACGACAGTGGGAGGCTATTCCAGGGAAAGTAATGCACACAAGACAAGACAAGGACATAGAGGCTAAGCAGGGAAGATAAGGGTGAGGAGGAGAGGACCGCCTTCGCTGAGAGCTGAAGAAGTGAAGAAGAACGTTTGAGGAGTAGATATTATAAAGATCGACCCAACACACTGTTATTATCTACAGTTGAGGAGTGTTTATTGAAGCACCACACCTGTGATTTTATGGTTCGGCACCGTGTTCACCAACTTTCCAGTTGCTTGTCCACTTCCAGACACACACACCTCTCTCCAGGTTTCCAGCTTTGCTAAGAACCTAGAGTGATATTATAGCTGAGTGTATACCGATGCCAGCCCGGCAGCCAGAGCTCGATATATGACAGGAAACAAAAGCTGTGATGAGCCGTCAGGCTTGTAGCTTTGTAGCCTCCATTTCCACCTTTACACGTTTCTATGGAGATAGATTATGTGTGGCGATCTCTTTTAGGTATCTTTGGGCTGGTTTTAAACTATGCTTTGTGTTGTCGGCTTTGTATTCAAATGAAAACACTAAAAGAAAGATCTTGTGTGTTCTCATTAGGTTACATGTTTGTTGAGTAACAACCCCAGCACCGCACATGTCTTGGCTTAATGTACAGATTTGGCCACAAAGCCTTCAGGAAAATATATACCCTTGCTATGCCGATGATAACTATCTATATATTTTGTTTTAAATAAAAAGATTTCCTGCTTGTTATATTGTATATGGTCAAAATGACACAAGGCAATTTAGCACCGTGGCTGTACAAACCCAAGGTGCTGTTGTTCTGTCTTCAGGGCAACAGCATATGCAGCTTAATTGAGGCTCATTCATTTAATAAATCAGCTTGAAGTTCATGATGATGCTATACTTTGACTTGGATGCATAAAAGTGGTCCAGAAGAGCATTCAGTGTGCTCTTCTTAACAGAATGAAACTCAATGTTCACACAGTATTAGTGAAACCTAGCCAAGCCTGAAAGCAATTCAAAGGCCACATTGCTTGCCTCACAATTTTAGCCTAATTTCTTCTTGTCACTTATTTGTTTTTGTCCTTAAAGGAGGATGTGACAACTGGAAAACAATTAGCATATAAAGTGCAGATGTATTAACGCATACATGCAGTAAGCATCAGGTAAGCACTTTACAGGTATGTGAGAGTGACTCCAAAAAGCCACCTTTGAGAACTGAGATGGCGGCTCAAATATAAGGGGAGGCTCTGCAACAGTGAAAAGAGCGAGAGACAAAGGTAAGTCTGAGGCAGGATCATTGAGGTAACAAGAACTAGAGTTTTACTAAGTGTAACTGTGAGTGTGAGTGAGATTTTCACACAAGTAGATGGAACGATGTGATGGAGAACAAGATGATGAGCTGGTGCTTAAAAGCAGGAGATGAGTGGAGATTGGTTGCAGGTGTGTCAGTCGGCAGCGTGTGCGAACCAGAGGATGGCCATGCCACTATTAAAAGGTAAGAAAGAGAGCGAGAGAGATTAATAAGGGGGGTTAAAAAAAAGGTAGATCGATGCTGGAGGACAGGAGTGAGAAAACATGGATGTTTGTATGAAACAAATGCTGTTATTATAGCCCATACTTATTTTTTAAAGTAAACAGATCTTTAACGCCCATGTTAATCAGTGCATGTAGAATGTGGTCCACATTATTGGGGCTGAAATCAGCACATTAGTAACCTTGTCTCTTTGTGTCTAATCATACACAAATAGTAGTTGAAAACAAAAGTAAACAGCAAGTATTGTCTCCACCTTCCTCCTAGTGGGGATTTTTTTTTCTTTTTTACTCCTTTCAAAGTATGTATCCAAGAACACTCACATGGTTCGGAGATTGTAGGAAGAGATTACCATTAGGATTTTCTGTTATACCTGATATCAACAATCCTATGATGCCTCTTGAATATTTCTAATATGTGTATAAAGTAGCAGTATCAATGGTGCTAATAAAGTGTGCTATTGTTTTTCAGCTTTACTAACATAGATAGAATAATGCTGTAAATGTAGACAAATGCAGATTTTCAGACTCTCTCAGATGTGAGGAAGGCTGAAGTGTGGCTGCTGCACACAAAGAAGTTGAAGCAGAGAAATGCCACAGCGCACACTGAGTGACGTCAACCAGGAGGCCCCGTGGGGATGAGGTGAGTCAGAGCCAGGGCCGCGGCCTCGCCAGCTCTCCACAGCCATGAGCGCGTCATCACCAGTCTCACTGACACCCTCTCACATTTCTCTGCATCTGCTTCAATGTGCCTCTGCCTCCCTCCATCCCTCCGCCTCCTCAGGAGGATCTCTTCACATCCATGGCATACGCCAGTCCTAGCTATGCTTGTCTATCTTTGTCTCTCTCCACACCTTTGGGGTGGGTGCTCATCAAGCATGAAATGTTTTATTTCTAATTATGATAAAAGCTTTAAAAAAATATATATATATATATAGTCAAAAATGCAGGATAAATATAATATATAATATATATATATGAAGAAGATAAATAATTTATATATATATATATAGAGTCAAAAATGCAGGATAATAAATAAAAGAGTTGACGTTCAAGAGAAGTTCCAGGCTTTGTCATCCTGTGCTGTGTACAAAGGGATTTGCTTTTTCTTTTAGATATCTTGACAATCTGAAAGTGATATCTTTGTATTGATAATATTCAGACAATAGCACAGTTCGGTGGTGGAAACGCAGTGAGTCACACCTTTTCTCTGCACTGCGAGACAAAGAACAGCACAACAGGCCAGCAGCCTGTAATATCTTTCAGACCTAACAGTGTTCAGGTTAAGAGAGCAAATGCTTTTGTAGCTCTGCAGTGAAGGTTTATGCTTATAAAGAGTTCATCAAAGCAGAAAAAAAGACTGTTTGTGATGAACAGGAGCTGCTACATCAGAGCTGGGATGATTCACCCATCACTTGCAGAAAAACACTTAAAATATTTTCGTTGAACTACCGGTACTCAGATACAAAGTGCGGCATAAAGCTTCATAACCCTTCGAGCTCTTTCTTAACAGTAGTTGGCAGAGGATCGCTGAGTGGTGGTAAAATAAAAAAATAAATTTAAACAAAAAAACCCCCATAAGATCATTAATGCCTTTAGGTTCACTTCAGTAGCATTTAAGCTAGAACCTTTCTCTGACATTAAATGGCACTTTAGATATTACATGTAAAGGTCACAATGTGAAAGCTAACAGCAAGAATAATATTGTAGAATAACTAAATGTCTGTAAATGAGTACAAATGACAATGCTTATATTGCCATAGCGATTACATTTTCCAATGGCTGCTATTAATTCCATTCAATTTTATTTATACAGCGCCAAATCACAACAACAGTCACCTCAAGGCACTTTATATTGTAAGGTAGACCCCATAATAATACATACAGAGAACAACCCAACAATCATATGAGCAAGCACATTGGCAAGGAAGGAAAAACTCCATTTTACCAAGAAGAAACCTCTGGCAGAATCAGACTCGGGGAGGGAGATCTGACGCAACCGGCCGGTTGGGGTGAGAGAAGGAAGGCAGGATAAAAGACATGCTTTAGGGTGCATTTCCTAATATACAGTGGTGTTACGTTCCTCTGCAGCCCCTAATGTCCTCAATGTTTTCAGCTGGTGCTAATTGGCCACACCTAGTCAGGTGTGGATAAAAGCATACCTTAGGCATCAGGTAAATATACTTTTATTTATTCACTCCACATAAAATGTAATAAATAAAATCATATTATACAAAAACCAACTATTCACATTTCAACTTTTAGCTATTTAAATTTTCAGTTTTTTCCTATTAAACAAATTTAAAGTGAAACAACACAAAACACTGCAAGCCACAACACAATTAAATATAAATTAAAATATGAAAACAAAAAGAACATGCACATTCTCTGTCATATGGGCCTGCATGAATAAACTTTCTGAATCCTTTATCATCTGCAACTGAAAATTACAGATGATAAAGCGGCTGTGGTGTGCGAGACCTGTCAGCGGTCTGGTGCTTCCAAACTGGCATTTAATGTCTTAGAAAGCTATCCCAGAGAAGTAAGGCAACTGAATGTTTGTAAAGCACTCCCACGTTAAGCTTAACAACCAATATATGGAGCCACAGCTGGACTGGCCATTGGCCGCCGATGTTGATTTTTCGTTTTTATGGGCCGATGTTTATTATTATTATTGTTGTTGTTGTTGTTTTTGTAACAGTATAAACAATGAATGGTGGTGGATTGGGCAATTGGTCATGATGAACTCTGGGCTGGACCAATTACAGCCGAGGAGTTCAAACTTTAAAGTTCTGTATTGAGGTGAAAAGGAATGCGATTTGTCCCATACTTCAGCTAGAGTGAAGAAAAGACACAAAGCTGGAGTTATTCTGTGTCTTTACGCTGCGCAGCTGCCTCTTCTTCCCCTTTCTCTCCCCCTTCCTCTTTGTGCACCCCTTTCCCTGTTAATGCCCTACTTGGCCCCCTGGCAAATTAATATTAAATAAATTCTAACAACAGCTGATCAAGCTTAAACGTGCTGCTGTTGTTTTGCGCAAAATCCGCTGGTTTCCTGATTCTGGTGCAAAGTGGGCGATAAACAAGCAGTTTCATGATTGAAGTAGCAAAAGGAGAGGGAGGGGGAGAGAACGAGAGAAGAAGAAACAGCTGTGCAGCGTAAAGACAGAATAACTCCAGCTTTGTCGTTTTCCATTCTAGCTGAAGTCTGGGACAAACTGTGTTCCTTTTCAGCTCAATACAAAATGCATAATATTTTCTCTGGATACGGGACGATTCCGTTTTTTATGGGACAGTTGGCAGCTCTACTAACTAACCTTATGAATAAAATAAAGTTCACTATCAGTAACATCATAGCACCCACCCAGCTGTATAGAAACTTCGTCATGCTAGCTAGTAGTATGAGTTGTTGTAACTGACTATAAAAAGTCAGCACAACGAAAATAAACTACAACTAAACTTGGTTTATATCTGACCCAGATAGACTGCAGGTCAAGATGTTCCCTTTTCTATTTATTTTTTTAATTGTTTATTATTTTATTTTATTTTCAATTTTTACGTACGGGAGAAAGAGAGGAGGGAAAGAAAAGCAGCGGGGAAGAGGAACAGCGATAAAGGGCACAACCCCCCCCCCCCCCCAAAAAAAAAAAAACAAAAAAACAAAAGGTGGGGGGGCAAAAACAAATGTGTGTATATTAGGGCTGAACGATATATCGCATTTGCGATAATATCGCGACATGATCAAGTGCAATTTTCTAACCGCAAAGGCTGCGATTATACTCTGGACATGTCCAAATTCATGGGCTGCATCCTCCTGAGGCCGCATTTGTAGACCGATTACGTCACAGCGACGCGCCGAAGGCTGTCCAAATTACTACCATATCCCAGAATTCATAGCGCGGCCCAGCCAAACTCCAGTTTCCAGCAATGGCGGCCGCTACTAAGTTTTAAAATTACTCATACTAATCTTTCTGGGTCACAAAATAAACTTTTAACATATTTTCAGGCGAGAAAGTAGTTGTGTAAACATCAAATATCTGCTCGGTTTATCAAGATATCCCATATTTGCAAAAGTGCTTCGACGTTTTCAGAGGCGTCTGCTACCCACCAGCTCGACAGGAGCTCGAGGGTTACTGATGCGGCCGAGAACGGCACAACTCCCGGCACATCATTTTCAGATCACCGCGGAGTTTCGCTGCTCGGGTTAAACGTAATATATAAGTCACTTAGACAACCTAAAAATGTTATTGTTGGGCTTTTTTCAGTGTTTTGTTTGTTCGTGAGTAAATCGGTTTGGCTGAGATTAAAGTTATTAGATTAGATAAAATAAAACTTTATTAATCCCCCGGGTGGGTTCCTCCTTGGTTTTCACACAGCTGACTAAACGTCAAACAGAAAACTGATTAAACAGAAGTATGAGACAGTCGAGAATTTACACCAGTGTCTGGTTATATTTTAGATAGCAAGAAGCAGACGGCCGAGTTTATTAAACTCCACCGAGACAGCGGTGACGCTAATCAGAACTGCTAGACCGTCCAATTTCACGCCTTTAAATTTTAAAGGCGTGTTTGTGTGTGTGTTTATACAATTGCTATTATGTTTGCACTTTATGTGTAATGTTACTGACTGCAGAGATCAGTAAGATGTGTGTATTTTTTATTTATTAGTTTTATTTATTTAATATTATTTTTTAATTGAATGACTGTCTAGTAGTTCACAGATGTCGAAAAACTGAGTGTGGTAAAGCCACTGATTTTTTTTATGTATATTTCTGCAATCTGCACATTGTACTGACTTTCATTTTAATGTTTACACCAGGGTTCCTTGTCAGCACTTTATGCTCAGATGTTTGTAAGCTAAAAATAAACTATTGTGTATGTTCAAATATACTGTTGTGATTGAAGAAGTTAAATAAAAATGTCAGTCATCAATTCATGCATCACCTCATGTCATCATAACAGAGGTCTGTCTTCCAGGAAAGAACAGTTTAAAATTAATGTAATATAGTATTGGCCATACTATATGATGTATTGCTTGTCTTTGTTTAATAATACAGAAGACAAAGACCTTAAAAAATAATCGCATATCGCATCGCAATCGCAATATTGGGGCAAAAAATCGCAATTAGATTATTTTCCATAATCGTTCAGCCCTTATTAAGAGCTAGAATTAATTTAATATTTTAATACCTAGACCTATATTATTCATAATTATTTTATGGTCGTATGATTATCCTGACCCCACAGGAGGCACTAGGGGTCGGGTGCATTGTGTGCCGGTGGCGGCCAGGAGCGGAGGCCCTGGCGGACTGACCCCCGGCTGCCAAGACTGGCAATAGGGACATGGAATGTCACCTCTCTGGTGGGGAAGGAGCCTGAGTTAGTGCGTGAGGTTGAGAGGTACCGGCTAGATATAGTCGGGCTCACCTCTACGCATGGCTTGGGCTCTGGAACCAGTCTCCTGGAGAGGGGCTGGACTCTGTCTCAGTCTGGAGTTGCCCCTGGTGAGAGGCGGCGGGCTGGGGTGGGTATTCTAATATCCCCTCGGCCTGATGCCGTTACATTGGGGTTCTTCCCAGTGGATGAGAGTGTTTGTTCCCTGCGCCTTAGGGTTGGGGAACGGGTCCTGACTGTCATCTGCGCTTATGCGCCGAGTGGCAGTCCAGAGTACCCAGCCTTCTTAGAGTCCCTGGGTGGGGTGCTGGAAGGTGCTCCACCTGGAGACTCTGTTGTCCTACTGGGAGACTTCAATGCTCACGTGGGTAACGACAGCGAGACCTGGAGGGGCGTGATTGGGAGGAACGGCCTCCCTGATCTGAACCCGAGTGGTGTTTTGTTATTGGACTTCTGTGCAAATCACAGTTTGGCCATAACGAACACCTTGTTCGAACATAAGAGTGTCCATAAGTGCACGTGGCACCAGGACGCTCTAGGCTGCAGGTCGATGATCGATTTTGTAATCGTATCACCAGACCTGCAACCATATGTTCTGGACACTCAGGTAAAGAGAGGGGCTGAGCTGTCAACTGATCACCACCTGGTGGTGAGTTGGATCAGGTGGCGGGGGAGGACGCTGGACTGACATGGTGTACCTAAACGCGTAGTAGTAGTGATGGGATTTCCGGCTCTTTTTAGAGAACCGGCTCTTTCAGCTCGGCTCACTAAAAAGAGCTGGCTCTTTCGGCTCCGAACTGGCTCTTCAGGTTATTTTGAATTGAACTGAATTGAATTGAATGAATGCTTTATAGCATCAATAGCAAAGAACAATCACTCCCTGATAACGACTGTGTTGAGCTTTCTTCCCATTCCATAGCAAGGCACCTGGGTTGGCTGGAAGACTGTTTACTTAGCCTGGAGGGGAAGGACACTGTCTCAGCTGAACTATGGACAGCAACACACAACATTACACTGATAAGCACTCACTCATCCCCCCTCCCCTCCAACGCCACCTCCAACGCTTACCTCCCCTCTGATGTGGACATCGGGTCAGCTGGAGGCGCAGTCGAAGATTGCAGCGGTCCCAGATCAGATGTACACACTGGAACACTTTCCCATGTTGCTTGTCTGTGTTTATTGTGCTATGGTGTGTTGATATCTGTGCATTCCTGTATTATCCTTTTGTGTTACACATTTCGATGTTTTTTTCCTCGCTACCTAGCCTGACCTGTCTCCCAACAGAGATGGGCAGTAATCCGATTACTTTTTCGAGTAACGAGTAAAGTAAGGGTTTACTATTGCAAAAACGGTAATTAGATTACCGTTACTTTCCCGTAGGAACGCTGCGTTACTGCGTTACTAAAACCGTGATTTTTGAGAATGTCTCATGACAGTGACGTAAGCGAGTGCGCAGTTAGTGACAACAGCTGTGTGCAGATCAACAATGGATCATATAAGGGAGAGAGTATGAGCGTGCAGCGTTTAAAGCGTGGAAGTACTGACCTTACTTTAAGTTTGATTCCATAAAAAGTGACAAAAACATTAGGCGTTCCGTAGTGCCGTTCTTCCACTGACCGCTGCGGCACACCTGCACCAGGGTAAACCTCCGCCTACCACTCCTGCTTTACAGGTGAAAATAGAGCAAAAGGACCGCTGTCTTTGATTTATTTATTTTCTGCTGTGTTTTACTTGCATCTATTTGAAAGTGAGTGTAAACACAAAAAAATTTTTGATGCATAAAGTTAAAAGATTAAAACTAATAAAACAAGTTTTAAAAAGAGACTTTCCATTTGATTACATTTTGTATGATGGATTATGTAGAAAAAGTAGAATTGGGCTGAAAGATCTATCGCTTTATCACCTCTTCAGGTTGTAAATCGTGTTTTTAAAAAGTAACTAAGTAACTAAGTAATTAATTACTTTTGAAAATAAGTAATCAGTAAAGTAACTGGATTACTTTTTTGGGGAAGTAATCAGTAATTAGTTACTGATTACTTTTTTCAAGTAACTTGACCAACACTGGTGAGCAGTGTAGAATGAGTAAAACAACAGCACTGTTCTGTTAGCATGTCAGTTCATTGCAGGAAGACCTGCAAC
>NW_024582420.1:1201514-1214630 GCF_018398535.1 Haplochromis burtoni
GAACTTCTTACCTGAAGTTCAGTTCACCTGACACTCGGACCGGAGGCCGCCTCGGGTCTCTCCTCCTCCTGCCTCCCCTTTCCCTCATCCACCTGCTGGCCTCTGTGGAAGCTCCGCCATAGCCACCACCAAACAACGAGTTATTTTTACACATCGGCCAGCATCTGGCCAATCCACCACCTTTCATTGTTTATACCGTTACAAAAAAAAAAATCATCGGCCCATAAAAACGAAAAATTACCATCGGCCCACCGGGCAAATGCCCAGTATGCCCGATGGCCAGTCCAGCTATAGTCGTGCCCAGGGTTGCCGACCCCTGGGAAACTAATTTTATATTGTTAATGGAAAATTGTATTTAGTAGTCAGTATAATCTTTTAGTGATATAAGTTTGCATATGGTAGAATGCTGCATGTAATCATTTGTGTGTAGAAGTATATAGTTGGTGGCATATTGAAAGAATGTCTCATCCTAGGAGGTCTGTAACATTCTAGGGTGTTCACCCCCACATCCTAGGAGCATGAGAGAGTTCGTACCTTGTCTTATTGTTTTACGGTAGGATTAACGTAGCTATGTCTGTTTTAGTTTAAGTGCTTCTTTACATATAGATGAACTGCTGGACTTCCTCACCATGTTATTTAGGGTGAGGGGGAGACTACCCTTTCCTGACCAAGGATGTACCTTTTGTGTCATGTTATATGACCCTTTGATCAGCAGGACACACACACACACACACACACACACACACACACACACACACACACACACACACACACACACACACACACACTGAAGTATAAATAAAGACCGGGGCAGTTTCTTAGGCGAGTCTCAGTCTGGAGGCTGCCCTTGCTAGCAAGAAGTTCTGTGTGTTTCTCTTCTCTGAGTCTTTACTGAAGAAGTGTTTTAGAATATATTTCTTAACATATTATTACAAATAATGAGTAACAGTGGGACTTAGTAATGATTTCCGACTGTAATATAAATCAAATCAAATCAAATCAAATCACTTTTATTGTCACATCACATGTGCAGGTACATTGGTACAGCACATGTGAGTGAAATTCTTGTGTGCGAGCTTCACAAGCAACAGAGTTGTGCAAAATACAATAATGTAAACAAGCAAAATACAAGAATGGCTACATCTGAAACTAATAAATATATGTACAATATATAATAGTATATGCATTTCTGGATGTGTATACTAAATATTTTTCTACGTGTGTGTGTGTGTACACATATTTTACAAATTAAATAGAGTAAACAATAAATAAAATATATAAAAATATACAGAGTTGAGACATGTGCAAAACAGTGGCATTACTGTACAGTATGGAGTGCATAATGTTAAAGTTCCAGTAGTGAAGCTGAGGTGTCTATGACGTGTTCAGCAGTCTGATGGCCTGGTGGAAGAAGCTGTCTCTCAGTCTGCTGGTACGGGACCGGATGCTGCAGAACCTCCTTCCTGATGGAAGTAGTCTGAACAGTTTATGGCTGGGGTGACTGGAGTCCTTGATGATCCTCCCCGCTTTCCTCAGGCAGCGCTTCCTGTAGATGTCTTGGAGGGAGGGAAGCTCACCTCCAATTATCCGTTCAGAGCACCGCACTACTCGCTGGAGAGCTTTGCAGTTGTAGGCGGTGCTGTTGCCATACCAGGTGGTGATGCATCCAGTGAGGATGCTCTCAATGGCACAGTGATAGAAGGTCCTGAGGATGCGGGGGCTCATGCCGAATCTTTTCAGTCTCCTGAGAAAGAAGAGGCGCTGCTGCGCCTTCTTCACTGTTTTGTTTGTGTGTACTGACCACGTAAGATCCTCAGCCAGATGTACACCAAGGAACCGGAAGCTGCTCACTCTCTCCACAGCAGCGCCGTTGATGGTGATGGGGGTGTGTACTTCTCTGCACCTCCGGAAGTCCACTATCAACTCCTTTGTCTTTGCGACGTTGAGGGTGAGATGGTTGTCTTGACACCAGTGGGTCAGGGCGCTGACCTCCTCCCTGTAAGCCGTCTCATCACCATTGGTGATAAGACCCACCACTGTAGTGTCGTCCGCAAACTTCACAATGATGTTGGAGTTGTTAGTGGCTGTGCAGTCGTAGGTGTAGAGTGAGTACAGGAGAGGGCTCAGTACACACCCCTGTGGAGCACCAGTGTTCAGTGTGATGGGGGATGAGGTGATGCTGCCCAGTCTGACCACTTGGCGTCTGTCAGACAGGAAGCTAAGGATCCAGCTGCAGAGGGAGCTGCTCAGTCCTAGATCCTGCAGTTTCCTGTCCAGCTTCGAGGGAACGATGGTATTGAATGCTGAGCTGTAATCTACAAACAGCATTCTCACATACGTGTCTCTCTTCTCCAGGTGTGACAGGGCAGTGTGTAGTGTCAGGGCTATGGCATCATCAGTGGACCTGTTGTGGCGGTATGCGAACTGTAGAGGGTCCAGTGAGTCGGGTAGTGCAGAGCAGATGAAGTCCCTGACCAGCTTCTCGAAGCATTTGCTTACGATGGGGGTCAGGGCTACAGGTCGCCAGTCGTTCAATGAGGAGATGGTGGAGGATTTGGGTACAGGGACGATGGTGGCCATTTTGAAGCAGGCTGGGACTACAGACAGAGAGAGGGAAAGGTTGAAGATGTGTGTGAACACTCCAGCCAGCTGAGCCGCGCATGACTTGAGGACGCGGCCGGGAATCCCGTCCGGACCAGTAGCTTTGCGTGCGTTCACCTTCCTGAAGCACTTCCGCACATCCTCCTCAGACACAGTGTGCGCACTGACGTCATCCGCGGTGCGCACACTGTCCGGTCTCATGGTGTTCGCTGTGTCGAATCTAGCGTAGAATACGTTTAGATCCTCACACAGAGAGGCCGTGGTCTGCGGTGTGCTGGTTTTCCCTCTAAAGTCTGTGATCGTGTTTAGTCCCTGCCACATACTCCGAGGGTTGTCAAACTGTTGCTCCACCCTGTCCCTGTACTCACGTTTGGCTGCTTTGATCGTCTTCCGAGTTGGTAATGTGCGTGTTTGTAGTCCGATGTGTTCGCGGAGGCAAAGGCGGTGCTCCGTGCCGCCAGTGCCGGCGAACATCTCCGTTAATCCAGGGTTTTTGATTTGGGAAGGATTTAACTGTTCTGGATGGGACGACATCTTCCACGCATTTCCTGATAAATCCACAGACTGAGTCTGTGTATTCATCAATGTCTCTGGCGGCCACGTGAAACATTTCCCAGTCCGCGTGATCAAAACAGTCCCGCAGCGCAGACTCCGATTGGTCCGTCCAACAGTGCACCGCCCTCCGGGTTGGAGCTTCCTGTTTCAGCTTCTGCCTGTAGGCGGGCAGGAGCAGGATGGAGCGGTGATCTGATTGGCCGAATGGGGCGCGGGGGAGGGCTTTGTACGCATCCCGGAAAGAGGTGTAGCAGTGGTCGAGTAGCCGGTCTCCACGAGTGTTAAAATGGATGTGTTGGTGGAGTTTGGGTGAGACTTTCTTCAGGTTTCCCTTATTAAAGTCTCCGGCTGTGATAAACGCTGCCTCTGGGTGTGCGGTTTCCTCGCTGCTGATCGCGCTGTACAGTTCCCTGAGTGCTCGGTCAGTGTCGGCTTGTGGGGGAATGTAAACAGCCGTAATAATCACTGCTGTAAATTCCCTCGGTAGCCAGAATGGCCGGCACTTAATCATCAGGTACTCCAGGTCCGGTGAGCAGAAGGATTTGACCGGGTGCACGTTCGCATAATCACACCAGCTGTTGTTGATCATGAAACAACACCACCGCCTCTGCTTTTCCCAGTAAGATCCTGTGACCTGTCCGCGCGATGCACGGAGAACCCCGGCAGTTGTATTGCGGAGTCCGGTACCTTGTCCGATAGCCAGGTTTCTGTGAGGCAGATCACGCAGCAGTCCCGCATCTCTCGCTGGAATGAGATCCGTGCCCGAAGCTCGCACAGCTTGTTCTCCAGAGACTGCACATTAGCCAGTAATAAACTGGGTAACGGTGGTCTGTTAGTGCGCCGTCTCAGTCGAACCAGAACGCCAGATCTTCTCCCTCTGCGTCGGCGTTTGCGGCCTCCAGGGCCAGAGAACAAAGGCGTCTCAGGTGAGATGAATGGGGGGTCTGCAAACGGAGCGTCCGTGTTGCAAAACTTGAACTCCGGAAAGTTATAAGAAAGACCGTCTTTTATGTCCAGTAAGGTTTGTCGGTCGTACACAAGGAGACATGTGCTAGCTCGTGAAAAAATAAAGGAAAAGTAAAATTAAACACAGAAAAAAGCTGTTGCTTGGGGGAGCTCGCGACGAGGCTGCCATACTCGGCGCCATCTTGAACATCTTGGACGTAAAGGGACCTCTGGCTAATTCATCCGGTTCCATGTCGGGCTCGTAGCCAAAAACTAGCTTTTCTTTGTTGTCTGCCAACTCTGCTAGACAGAGAGAGGTGTTGGAAAGCTGCTCCAACTGAATTATTGTTTCGGAGAAAACACGAACACAGTGTACAGTCGAGTCTTAATAGCTTACTTACAACTGGGCTCGTCAGGCACTCTTTTTGGCTCAGTGGTTATTATTATATTTACATGCTTCCATCTCCCGTTTCTGGTCGGTGACAACTCGTACTTTTCGACTCCCGCTCACAGACACATAATGGGTATAGCAGTCCATTCTCCCTGCAGCACGGAATACACTGCCCATGAGGCTACATTCTTTAGGGCTGTGCTTGTAACACTCTGCCTATTGCTTTCATATTAAATTATTTTTTGAATAATAATTTTAAAAAAATATTTCTTCACGTCATTATGCGGGCAGGGGTGACATGGGCCGCGAGATTTAGACCCAGGCATTAGAGCCTCTTAATGTGTGTTTTGTTTGGGTTTCCACCGCGTGGAATTACCAAAAATAGAGAGGGCATAGCCTAACATATGAAACAGAAAAAGACCACCGTGTAATCATTTATTTCAACAAAGTAACTGTATTCTGAATACCACCTTTTTAAATGTAACTGTAACGGAATACAGTTACTCATATTTTGTATTTTCAATACGCAACACGGGTCCATGTATTCCGTTACGCCCCAACACTATCTGTCCACCGCTGTATTTTTTTTTCTTTTTTACTTAACCTCTTAGCCCCAAAGGGGTTTCTGAGCTTCCTGCTCAAAAATGAAACGCTCAAAATTAATTGATTATTTCTTGCAATCAAAATAAAGCTAACACTTGAAAATTTCATCAGAGGTGATAAATATTGACAGCAGATAGTACTGTGTCAAAGTTACTAAGACTGGAACACAGAAGTAAGTAGATTTTATTCTTGCCTAAATTTTTTATTTTTTAGCATATAACCCTTTTAAAAATATGCCTCAGTTCACATTTCATTCCAGAAATTCAGTAACCAACATATAAACATCATCTGTGCAAAGATTTATGTTTCTAAAGTGAAACAGTGAAAAATTACAGCACTGTCAATACATGAATATCCAGACGTTGTACAAAAATGTCCAATTTTGGCACACATTGGACACCATGCTCAGTTAATTTTTCAGGTATTAAAGAGCAGAAATGATTTAATTTTATTAACAGGCCTAAAAATGCTTGTTTTTTTAAAATATTTTCTTTGAAGAATTAACACACATTTACATGGCAATGGGCCTTTTCTGCCGTGCATGCAGCGTTTAATTGGCCTCTGGCCCTTTAACCTCTGAGGGGCTGTAACTTTGGTTTCTTTTGGCTAATTTGCATGATTGACACCTGTGTTTGTTTGTTTTTTATTTGTTTATCAAGAGATTATACAAACTCATATACACTGTATGCATCTTATATGACATATTTTCTCAAACATTTCCTTCCCACACATTTTAACTTTTCTTGTTAAACAAAAGACAAATGACACCTTTTTTTAAAAAAATTGTTTAAGTCAATAGGATCACAGTAATGATGCCACATTCACGTAACTTCAGCCAATCAGAAGTTGCAAAGCCAAATCCCACCCAAATTTACTGCATGTGGCGTCTGTCCAGTCACGTCTCTGTGGGTGGGTCTAAAATGGAGGTTGTTGACAGAAATGGCGAAAATAACAGAGGAAATCAGGATGGTAAGCCAATTTCTGTCTTAGCGCATTTGTGCCGCTGTGCGTTTTTGTGGTCTTCTTTTGCGGCTCTTTCAGTGAATTTTGGTCAGAGCTTGGTGAAACTTGGTGTTTGGAATTGGTGATAGCTCTGGAAGATAACTAGCTTTCCTTTAGCCGGTTACATGAAGTCTGAAGAATTTCTGGTTCGGTTTTGTTTGTTTAGCGGACTTCTGCGCATTTACTTAACTGCTTGTTTAATCATGTCTTAATTTTGTTGTGTTTGGTGATTGTAGAAATGGTTTATATGAGATTTTAGCGGAGATTCAGAGGTTTCTGTGGATACCACATAGGGCTGGGCAATGTGGCCTAAAATCCATATCACGGTATAATTTGAAGCATGTGCGGTAACGATATATATCGCGATATATATCGTTACCGCTTACCGCTTATCGCATATTTACAAGGTGTGTATGTCTCTCAGCTCGTTTTGGAACTCTTCTGCCCTCTAATGGAAAAGAAATATATTATTATAGCTTAAACTGTAGAACTCATGATCACTGTAGTGACAGTTTAAATAACAGATGAAACTCGTGTCTATACTCTGCCATCCTCTCGCTGTACATCTGTTATGTGTGTTATGTACCAGTCGGACATGAGAGAATTTAAGTTGTCAAATATGCTTTAAACATACCACTCCCCACTGCCTGTGCTGACTTTATTCCCTTGTTTAAGGTTTTCTCTTTATTTATCACTGGCACATGCATAGGGCCCAGTGTGTTCAATAACGCTCATTTTTCTATTCCTTTATGATTTAATCAGTGAGTGTTGGCAGGAGCCTAATAGCAAGGCCAGTGATGAGTCAGCCAGGCTGCAGTTTTGGGAACTGGAGGTGAGAATAACACGGAGGGGAGGAGGAAGGCAGGAACAGAAAGAAAACAACCAGAAAAGAAGACAAGGAATGAGAGATACCCTTGCCATTATACACAAAAAAACAAACAAACAAACAAAAAAAAACCCAACAAAAAGAGAACCCCCCCCCCCCCCCTCCCCACCCGAGGCTCATATAAAAAGAAACAGAACAAAACAAACAAAAAATGTATGTCACACATCTGGAAAATACGTTTTTATATAGTCAATAAATGGGTTCCAAGTCGCAGAGAATTTTTGTTGTGATGAGAGAACTCTGTATCTAAGTTTTTCCAGTGGTAAAAAAACCATTGTATGTATGAAGGAGCCTTATCAGACTTCCAGTGGAATAGAATAAGTCTACGGGCAAGCAATGTAGCAAATGCTATGGCATTTTCCTGAGATTTACTAATTTTGTATTGAGATGGCATAACTCCAAAAATGCCAATGCGGAAATCAAGCACTAAATTCTGCGCACTGATATGAGATAATACTTTAAATATATTTCCCCAGTAATTATCCAGGTTCGGACAAGACCACATCATGTGACCCTCATTTGCTGGATTATGTCCACACCTGGGACAGGCAGGATCGGCTTCTGGGAAAAATTTTGAAAGCCTCTCTCTTGTATAATGAAGACGATGAAGAATTTTAAACTGAATTAAACCATGGCGAATGCAAAGGGAGGAAGTATGTATACGATTCAAACAAGATCTCCACTCATCATCAGATAAATCCACCCCAATGTCTTTTTCCCAATTATTTTTAGTTTTTTCCCAAGTAATAGGCCTTAAGCTCTGTATCAGTTTGTATATGACGGAGATTCTCCTTTTGCCAAAAGGATCCATTTCCAAAATGGTATCCACTTGATTTTTAGGAGGTAGGTAGGGGAAAGAAGGAAACAATGTTTTTGCAAAACTTCGTATTTGCAGGTATCTAAACATATGTGAGGTTGGTATATTGTAATCTCTCATCAGAGCGTCAAAGGTGTTAAAAGTTTCTCCTGAAAATAAATTGTAAAAAAAACTTCAAACCATTATTATGCCAAATTTGGAATGCTTTATCTGAAATGGATGGCAAAAAAAGGGTTAAAAGCAACAGGGAAAAAATTACTAACCTGTTGCAAACAGAAGTGCCTTCTGAATTGAAGCCATATTTTAATAGATGTTCTTACAACTGGATTTGTTATTTTCTGTTTTTGATTTAGAGCTAGGGATGAGGTTAGGAGGGGAAGTGGATTAGACATCAGTTCCATTTTTACCCAAGCCTCACCCTCGCTGTTCTCATAAACATATTTCCAGTGCAATAATTTGGTGATATTAGCCGCCCAGTAGTAAAAGATAAAATTTGGCAACCCTAGCCCACCAGCCTCTTTTGGTACTTCCAAATATGTTTTTTCTATTCTGGGATTTGAATTTTTCCAAATAAATGTTGCTATTAATCTGTCTAAATCTTTGAAACTTGATTTGGTTATAAAAACAGGAACCATTTGGAAAACAGAGAAATTTTGGTAAGACTGCCATTTTAACTATATTTATTCTGCCTGCTAATGAGATTGGAAGTGTCTCTTTGACAAATAAAGGCTATCTCATCTCATCATCTCATCTATAAAAACACCAACAGTATATTTCTTATTACCTAATGTAGTAGATATCCCTTCGACAAGTTCCATCACTGCCATCAAAGTGGACCTTTTTGCTCTAAAGCCATATTGGGTGTCACCTAAAAGATTATGTTTCTCAATATATTTATCAAGTCCTTAAACAAACAATTTTTCTAAGATTTCTGAGAACTGCAGAAGTAGTGATATTGGTCTAAAGTTGGTAAATTGACACCTCTCTCCATTTTTATGGATGAGAAAAACTTTTGCTATTTTCATTTTTGAGGGAAACATACCAGTTGGAAAGGATAGGTTACAAATGTATGTGAAAGGTTGCACTATATATTCTATAACAGTTTCAAGCAATAGCATATCATTACCAAAACAATCAGCATACTTTTTAAGTGTTTTCACAATATCAGGTATTTCTCTATGACTTACAGGACCAATAAACATGGAGGACAAATTTTGAGTAATATGTTTATTTATTTCATTATTATTTCTTTGCTCTGGTATTTCTTTTGGTATATTATAGCCAACATATACAAAGAAATCATTAAATTCATTTGCATTAAATTAAAGCATTCTTTCCCCTTTTGCATTGTTTCTTTTCGTTTTAAAGGCAGATGAAACCCTTTCTGGCAGTGGAGGTTATATTTATTACACATATACCTTAATTTAAATCTCTCACATGACGCATATAAAAATGCACTTTTGTCTTTTACAGAATCCTTCTGCGGGGGGCAAAAGTATTTCCACTTGTGTGACACAGGAAAACATTTTGGAGCACAGAGAAAATCTAACCACTGTGGGGTAGTGTTTCTCTTCACAAGAATTTGGCTACACCCACAAATACATTAATAAAGAAAAGATCATAAAAATAATATGCACTTTCACCTCACCTGTCTTTGCTTGGACTGAAATGTCATACTACATGGACTTCTACTGTGTGGACGTATAAAATAAATGCAGATCTCAATGGGTTTTTTTGTTGCAAACTCTCAGTAAATAGTGCTCCTATTCAGTAATATTGTTTACAGTTCTTTTTTTTTTATTATTATCTCTTTTATTGGGACAGCTGTTGAACATAACAGTAGTTTGCCTTTTTACATTTTCTTTGCTGTCACATTTTAACTTATAATTGAAAAATAAAGAAGACAGAAAAAGAAGAGAAAAGAAAAGAAGAAAAAAAAAACTAGGGTTAGGAGGCAGCAGGGCAGGTAGGTTTACGTAGAACTCAGGGTTGTAACATCATACACAACATCACACCTCATATGCTTAACACAGTCTGTCCATTTAGACCATATTCCGTAGAAGGTATCCCTCTGAAGTTTAAGAGAAAATGACACTTTTTCCATCGTATAGATCTCTTGTACAGAATGTATCCACTCTTCTATCGTTGGTGGTTCAGGCTTAAGCCATCTTCTCGTAAGAGGCTTTTTACTTGCGGCCAGAAGGATATACAGGAGTCTTCTGTCGTTGGAATTCAGTTTATCCACTGGTGCATTGCATAAAAACATGGTCTCAAAAGTTGAAGGAAAAACAAATGAAAAAACATTTTGTAAATGATCATGGATTAGAGACCAATACTGGCGAATATCTTTACAGTCCCAAAAGATGTAGAAATGTTTAGCTCCATCTCCCCCACATCTCCAACATTTATCACCAATTCCTCGATATCTTTGTTGAGCAGGGGTAATGAAAAATCTCATAATGCTTTTCCAGCAAAATTCACGCCAAACATTAGACCCAGTGGTAGCCCACTGTATCTTGAATGCGTGAGCCCAACACTTCTCTGCTGTCGTTTTTACACCCACTGTAAGATGGAGTGGGTCATGATTCATAGCAGGTGTCTTGCATTAAATCTGCTGCAAATGACCCGGTTGATGCAATTCACCAGATATCAACACAATTTCGATCGCTCCTCACGTGTTAACCTCTTCGACATGTCAATGGCTGTGAACAAAGAGAAACTTGTAAATAACTCATGAAAGAATAAAGTTACGTTGAAACCAAGCACACCATTGTTTTTCTTGTGACATTACCAATAAGTTTGATGTGTCACATGGCCCTCTTCCTATTGAAAAAACAAAAGTTGTATCCAAGATGGCCGACTTCTAAATGGCCACCATGGCACCACCCATCTTGAGGAGTTTGCCCCCTCACATATACTAATGTGCCACAAACAGGACTTTAATATCACCAACCATTCCCATGTTATTGCGGTGTATCCATATAAATGACCCACCCTGTAAAGTCACCTATGTCATCTGAATCTAGGTGTTGCAATGGACCAGTCAAAGTCCAGACCTCAACCTGATTGAAATGCTGCAGCAGGACCTTAAGAGAACTGTGCACAAATGAACCCCTGCAAACCTCAGTGAACTGAAACATCATAAAGAAGAGGAGGCCAAAATTTCTCCACAACAAAATCAGAGAAAGATAAATTTAAACAGAAAACTTCAACCTACTATTGCTAAAAGTAGTACAATCTTCTGAATCGTGGGGTGTACTTAGGTTTTCAAAGGACTGCTGAGAGTCCTTTTAAAGTGAATATGCAAGCCTGATTTAGATACCAAACAGTAAACACCACACTGTATTGATAGTAATACAATACCACTTGTGCCGCAGGTGCGCCATGTGCCTCTGGGTACACAAATACCTAACATAGTCACCACACCCTGTGCGCCTTGTGCCTTATCTGGTTGATTGCCCTTTTGCCCATGGACCACTGATTATCCTATAATGCAAACAGTAGAGATGCTCTGAGTGTCAGGTGCTGTTAAACTATAATTGTATGTAGTTAGCGAATAAGAGGAATTTCTTCATCATGGAAACAAACAAAAAAAGAGTAGTCAAGCAAGTGCAAGGTCACTAAATTGGGTGAAAAAAAAAGAAGTAACTGCTGTGGTGTTTAAGAGAAGCTGTTAATGTAGAAGTTTGTGGGCTTACTCTGGTTGCATTGCAGCTTCTTGTGCCAGTTTATGTTTGCAGTCAGCACTTAATTGAATGATGGTATTGAATGTATGCATATTCCTGCATATAATGAAATGTGCTTGCCATTTAAAGTCACAGTGCACCAAATGGTGCTGGCTCAAAAAATAAGAAGAAAAGAGCTGTTGAATGCACTTTTACAAAAACACATAAAGTGTCTATATTACAAATGCAAGACCATGCCTTACCAGACTTAAGGGCAATTTAGAACATATTTACAACAGAAAAGTTCCCCCTGATAAGTTGAATTTCATCTGGATAACCTGTGTAACCTTACAGTTACTGTCCCAGTCTATACAAGTACTTAACTCACCAGATGGCATTCTCAGAACTTCAGTTCTGAGGTAGCCCAAATTGAATCATGCGATTAGTGATGGGATTTCCGGCTCTTTTTAAGAACGTCTTGGCTAAAAAGACCGGCTCTTTCGGCTCCGCAACCGGCTCTTCAGGTTGTTTTGTTGCTTTAATTAATTTATTATTAACAAAATATAAAATTATGCACAAAAGGAATTACTAATGTAAAAAAAAGTGGTTTTATTTATATATGTTTATATATAAATATATGCGGTGGCCCCTAGAGACAAACACGTACAAACTCCAAAAGCACGTACAAATCCAAAACATTTCTAGCGTTAACTGAACTTCCAAAACAGAGCTACCTAGATCACTTAAATTACACAATTGAAAGATATGTGTATTGTTTGTGTATTTATACACAAGCACTCATATATATTCAAATAATTTAAAAAAAAGTTCATTTACCTGTTACTACCACACACCAAATCCGGTCGTTGGTACTTGCTGGCTTGTGTAGCCACAAGTAACAAAAGCTCAACACTGCGCCCAGCATCCTGGAGCACTTCTGTTGTCTTTTGTACTGTTTTGTTATTGTTTGAGTTTTTACGTGCGTTTTGGAGTTTTTACGTGTTTTAGGGTTTGTGCTTCAGAGTTCGTACGTGTTTTGAAGTTTGTAGTGCTTTGTCTGTAGGGGCCACCGTAAATATACTTTTATTTATTCACTCCACATAAAATGTAATAAATAAATCATATAATACAAAAACCAACTATTTAAATTTTCAGCTTTTTCCTTTTAAACAAATTTAAAGTGAAACAACACAAAACACTGCAAACCACAACACAATTAAATATAAATTAAAATATGAAAACAAAAAGAAGATGCACATTCTCTGTCATATGGACCTGCATGAATAAACTTTCTGAATCCTTTACATCTGCAACTGAAAATAGTTGTGGATGATTACTATACCTTTCTAATGTGAGTTGTTGTCCCTGGCTCTCTTTCTCTCTCTCCCTCCCGCTCTGTTCCTGTGCTACTGCAGTGTAACTACGCCCCTCCCCTCTTCCCAGCGCAAAGCACAAGGCTCGCTGCGGAGTGAAGTGGGAAAAAAGTGCGAGAGAGAGGGTGAGAGAAAGAAAAAAAAACCCCACGGCTCCGATGCCGGCTCAGAGTCATTCACGTCGAAAGATCCCCTTACAGTGAGATCCAGGGTGCGATTCAAAACATAACAAGGGTGCTGGAGACGCCACACTTCATAAGAATATCTGTTTAAGAGGG
>NW_024582420.1:1222553-1261860 GCF_018398535.1 Haplochromis burtoni
GCTGGATGCTGTTATATAATTTAGAAATAATTTTACTTTGCACTTCAGATTTGGTTAGTAATAAGAATGTTTCTACAAATTGTAATTCGTTTAGGTTCACTTTTAAGTTTTGATTAAAATAATTTCTGATCTGTAGATATCTAAAAAAATCATCAGATCCCAAGTCATGTTTACTCCTTAAAGATTCAAAGCTTTGAAATGCACCCTTATGGACAAATGAATAATAATTGGTTATACCTTTTGAAATCCAGTTTTTGAATCTATTATCATATTGATTTGGAGTAAAATCTGAATCATATGCACACCATCTTAAAACCTTAGAGGCATTTTCCAAACCACCAAAGGAGAGGGACTGAGACCGCATGATATGCCAACACCATCGTAAAACCTTAGAGACATTTTCCAAACACCATTTTTATATACTTCTTTCACAAGCTGATAAATCTATTTATTATATGTTATACCGACGGGGTAAATAGTGTGTTATCTAAAAGGCCATAGTTCTTATTCTACGCTGATTTTATGTCCCGCGATATTAAAGCCTGAACTCGGGATACTTGTCTAGTTAACTATTCGTCTCCTTCAATTATCGATACTAAGTAAGCTATTAAGACTCGACTGTACACTGTGTTCGTGTTTTTCTCCGAAACAATAAATTCAGTTGGAGCAGCTTTCCAACACCTCTCTCTGTCTAGCAGAGTTGGCAGACAACAAAGAAAAGCTAGTTTTTGGCTACGAGCCCGACATGGAACCGGATGAATTAGCCAGAGGTCCCTTTACGTCCAAGATGTTCAAGATGGCGCCGAGTATGGCAGCCTCGTCGCGAGCTCCCCCAAGCAACAGCTTTTTTCTGTGTTTAATTTTACTTTTCCTTCATTTTTTCACGAGTAGCACATGTCTCCTTGTGTACGACCGACAAACCTTACTGGACATAAAAGACGGTCTTTCTTATAACTTTCCGGAGTTCAAGTTTTGCAACACGGACGCTCCGTTTGCAGACCCCCCATTCATCTCACCTGAGACGCCTTTGTTCTCTGGCCCTGGAGGCCGCAAACGCCGACGCAGAGGGAGAAGATCTGGCGTTCTGGTTCGACTGAGACGGCGCACTAACAGACCACCGTTACCCAGTTTATTACTGGCTAATGTGCAGTCTCTGGAGAACAAGCTGTGCGAGCTTCGGGCACGGATCTCATTCCAGCGAGAGATGCGGGACTGCTGCGTGATCTGCCTCACAGAAACCTGGCTATCGGACAAGGTACCGGACTCCGCAATACAACTACCGGGGTTCTCCGTGCATCGCGCGGACAGGTCACAGGATCTTACTGGGAAAAGCAGAGGCGGTGGTGTGTGTTTCATGATCAACAACAGCTGGTGTGATTATGCGAACGTGCACCCGGTCAAATCCTTCTGCTCACCGGACCTGGAGTACCTGATGATTAAGTGCCGGCCATTCTGGCTACCGAGGGAATTTACAGCAGTGATTATTACGGCTGTTTACATTCCCCCACAAGCCGACACTGACCGAGCACTCAGGGAACTGTACAGCGCGATCAGCAGCGAGGAAACCGCACACCCAGAGGCAGCGTTTATCACAGCCGGAGACTTTAATAAGGGAAACCTGAAGAAAGTCTCACCCAAACTCCACCAACACATCCATTTTAACACTCGTGGAGACCGGCTACTCGACCACTGCTACACCTCTTTCCGGGATGCGTACAAAGCCCTCCCCCGCGCCCCATTCGGCCAATCAGATCACCGCTCCATCCTGCTCCTGCCCGCCTACAGGCAGAAGCTGAAACAGGAAGCTCCAACCCGGAGGGCGGTGCACTGTTGGACGGACCAATCGGAGTCTGCGCTGCGGGACTGTTTTGATCACGCGGACTGGGAAATGTTTCACGTGGCCGCCAGAGACATTGATGAATACACAGACTCAGTCTGTGGATTTATCAGGAAATGCGTGGAAGATGTCGTCCCATCCAGAACAGTTAAATCCTTCCCAAATCAAAAACCCTGGATTAACGGAGATGTTCGCCGGCACTGGCGGCACGGAGCACCGCCTTTGCCTCCGCGAACACATCGGACTACAAACACGCACATTACCAACTCTGGAAGACGATCAAAGCAGCCAAACGTGAGTACAGGGACAGGGTGGAGCAACAGTTTGACAACCCTCGGAGTATGTGGCAGGGACTAAACACGATCACAGACTTTAGAGGGAAAACCAGCACACCGCAGACCACGGCCTCTCTGTGTGAGGATCTAAACGTATTCTACGCTAGATTCGACACAGCGAACACCATGAGACCGGACAGTGTGCGCACCGCGGATGACGTCAGTGCGCACACTGTGTCTGAGGAGGATGTGCGGAAGTGCTTCAGGAAGGTGAACGCACGCAAAGCTACTGGTCCGGACGGGATTCCCGGCCGCGTCCTCAAGTCATGCGCGGCTCAGCTGGCTGGAGTGTTCACACACATCTTCAACCTTTCCCTCTCTCTGTCTGTAGTCCCAGCCTGCTTCAAAATGGCCACCATCGTCCCTGTACCCAAATCCTCCACCATCTCCTCATTGAACGACTGGCGACCTGTAGCCCTGACCCCCATCGTAAGCAAATGCTTCGAGAAGCTGGTCAGGGACTTCATCTGCTCTGCACTACCCGACTCACTGGACCCTCTACAGTTCGCATACCGCCACAACAGGTCCACTGATGATGCCATAGCCCTGACACTACACACTGCCCTGTCACACCTGGAGAAGAGAGACACGTATGTGAGAATGCTGTTTGTAGATTACAGCTCAGCATTCAATACCATCGTTCCCTCGAAGCTGGACAGGAAACTGCAGGATCTAGGACTGAGCAGCTCCCTCTGCAGCTGGATCCTTAGCTTCCTGTCTGACAGACGCCAAGTGGTCAGACTGGGCAGCATCACCTCATCCCCCATCACACTGAACACTGGTGCTCCACAGGGGTGTGTACTGAGCCCTCTCCTGTACTCACTCTACACCTACGACTGCACAGCCACTAACAACTCCAACATCATTGTGAAGTTTGCGGACGACACTACAGTGGTGGGTCTTATCACCAATGGTGATGAGACGGCTTACAGGGAGGAGGTCAGCGCCCTGACCCACTGGTGTCAAGACAACCATCTCACCCTCAACGTCGCAAAGACAAAGGAGTTGATAGTGGACTTCCGGAGGTGCAGAGAAGTACACACCCCCATCACCATCAACGGCGCTGCTGTGGAGAGAGTGAGCAGCTTCCGGTTCCTTGGTGTACATCTGGCTGAGGATCTTACGTGGTCAGTACACACAAACAAAACAGTGAAGAAGGCGCAGCAGCGCCTCTTCTTTCTCAGGAGACTGAAAAGATTCGGCATGAGCCCCCGCATCCTCAGGACCTTCTATCACTGTGCCATTGAGAGCATCCTCACTGGATGCATCACCACCTGGTATGGCAACAGCACCGCCTACAACTGCAAAGCTCTCCAGCGAGTAGTGCGGTGCTCTGAACGGATAATTGGAGGTGAGCTTCCCTCCCTCCAAGACATCTACAGGAAGCGCTGCCTGAGGAAAGCGGGGAGGATCATCAAGGACTCCAGTCACCCCAGCCATAAACTGTTCAGACTGCTTCCATCAGGAAGGAGGTTCTGCAGCATCCGGTCCCGTACCAGCAGACTGAGAGACAGCTTCTTCCACCAGGCCATCAGACTGCTGAACACGTCATAGACACCTCAGCTTCACTACTGGAACTTTAACATTATGCACTCCATACTGTACAGTAATGCCACTGTTTTGCACATGTCTCAACTCTGTATATTTTTATATATTTTATTTATTGTTTACTCTATTTAATTTGTAAAATATGTGTACACACACACACACGTAGAAAATATTTAGTATACACATCCAGAAATGCATATACTATTATATATTGTACATATATTTATTAGTTTCAGATGTAGCCATTCTTGTATTTTGCTTGTTTACATTATTGTATTTGCACAACTCTGTTGCTTGTGAAGCTCGCACACAAGAATTTCACTCACATGTGCTGTACCAATGTACCTGCACATGTGATGTGACAATAAAAGTGATTTGATTTGATTTGATTTACTATGGTTTTATATACGCGCGGAAAAGTGCAGATAATGGACTCATGAAATGTACCTATAGTTTCTGCTTTTTATTTTTCACAGTTGTGAAACTTTTTGATCGCACTTTGTGTAAGCATTAAAACCTAACACAGGCAGTAAATCATCTGAAACTCACTTGGTCATTAAAATGTTACATTTCACTATTATCCTTATTCTTTAGAATTGTAGTTTTTCCCAAATTCAGCAGGCCAAGTCTAGCTGATTAGTTATTTACAACATGCCCACATTTTAATGACACACAGACACACAAAGCACTTCAGGGAAAAGCTGTGGTCTGCAAAATAGTTTGGCAGGAGCTGTTGGCGGTTTACTGTTTTCTTGCTCAAAGCTCTTTGATGGGAGTTGTTGATTTATGCTTCGTTAGAGTGCTTTCCTGTCTCTTGCACATTTAACAGACAAGATGATAAAAAAAAAAACCCTAAAAACAACAATATGTAATCCCTTTAAAACAAGGAGTCTTTGACCCTGCCTTCACAGTATTACTTTTCCCTTAATCGTCACATTTCTGAGGTTTGAAAGAAAAAACATGCACACTTTAAAAAAATACATTTATGTGTGATTGTTGTCATATGATTTGAAACTAATTCTCGCTATATGTTTACAATGATATCTACATTTATTGACATCCTCCACTGCATGCACAGTTACCTGGCTCATCCATGCATGTATAATGCAATCTCAAGTGAACTCTGTACGTAGTAAATCTACTTTGACAAGTATACACCCAGTCAATTATCTGTCAGGGCAGATTAGTGAGCAAAACTACTGGTGCCCAGTCACTACATTCAAAGTGTAAAGTAGTTAAAGCAGAATGACATGTGCTTATTCCCATTTTGGTAAATCACATACTTGTACTACATTACCTGTTACATCCAAGATAAAAATCTTACATAATAAATATATTATGTAAAAGACTGCACCTGGATGTGTTACTGTGCTATAAACACAATATTTCGCAAATATTGTGGACTTTTAAAAAAACTTTTTAAAAGATTCATTACTGCTAAAATAGCAGCTTTTTAATTATAAATGTATCATGAACTGATTACTTACATTATACTACTAATAAATTACTGTCATTTAATGGTCAGGCATTGCATTGCACAGCTACAAGCATTTCACCTCATGTCATACTGTGTATGGTTGTGTGTGTGACAAATAAAATTTGAATTTGAAATTATTTTAAAAAACAATCTTTTGGATTGGTGATGATTATTCAGAGATGTTCTAACTGTATAATAATTTATATCTTATCTTAAATATAATGTAAAACTACATATATAAGACTGGGTTGTGTATTTGCATCATGAACTACCTGTGCATGTAACAACCATTAAAGTACATTAATGCATGTTGCGCGCATGTTTACACATGTTTACTGCACGATTACTCTTGAGAAGTTTTCATGCTTATATACAATTGAAAGGCTGAAGAAGCAGCTGGCTATGCACAGCAGCACAATCATGCAAGAAAATTTGCAGCCGTACTGGTCCTCCATGCATGTGTGAGCACTTTTACCTGACTTTTGTGTGTGTGTGTGTGTGTGTGTGTGTGTGTGTGTGTGTGTGTGTGTGTGTAGTGGGGGAGTGTGCAGTGGTTGGCTGCCTGATGCGGTGGTGCAGGTTTCAGTGTTACACAGGCCGGGCCCAGTGCTGCAGGTTGTCCGGTAGGGTGCCTGCCGAGCTACAAGCATGCTGTTGATGTCAGGAGCAGAGGAGAGGAACGTGAGGAATGGCTGAAAACTGACGGTGATCTCCCGCAATGAAACAAACCCGGACGCAAACGTCCGCTATGTTTAGCTGAAGACCTGACTGCCCCCCGGACCAGCCTTTCAGCGACGCACTAACAAGCACTGCTAGTGTTTTTCTTCTTCTTTTCTTTTACAGAGGGGGGGGTTATTTAATGGGACAGCGAAAACGCAAAAAAAAAAACGCAAGGTACGCTACCGCTCCTGTCGCCAGCAGAGCTACTTTTATTTTCACGGACTAATACGACACACGGGTTGAGAAATGTTTCCCACCAAGGTAAACTGGCCGTCTTCGAAGGCAGTGTTTGTGTTTTGAGCTAGCTAAACGCTTTTGTGGGTACATTTTTTTTTTGCTTTTCGTTTTCTGTGGTCGGGGTTGTGAATGTATGAAGTGTTTGAACCGCTGGGGTTTTGTTTTGAAAAGCGTCGGTTAGGCTTCACCTCTTCATGGTTCACAACCTACCAAACCACATGAGAAGAAGACGACGTCCGGAGTAGATTAAACCGCAAACAAAGGCCCCACTTCTTCCCCCCTCTCCCGTCGCTGCCACCTGAACCGAAGAGGAGAAAATGCGTGTGGATCTGTTTTGGGTCTGTTTGTGGTGTTTGCTTCGCCCCGGTGCCACCGGTCAAGGGCAGTCGACGGCCGTTTGTTCGCTCTCATGCAGCTGCGATGAAGATGGGGGTGCAGACTGCTCCGGGAGAGGGCTGACCGCCGTCCCAACCGGGCTCAGTACTTTCACCTACCCTACCTACTACCTGTAAGTGACAACCAAGCATCTATGATGAAACACAAGCTATTTGCACACTTAAAAACTGCCTCATCGTTTACTGTACTGTGTTTACGACGTAAGTGAGTGATGGCCATTGAACATCACCGGGTAAACTTAGTGCAGATGGAGGGAATGTCCTGCCGTGGATTTTAGGATTTCAGACTTACAAAGGCTGACCTGTTATCTTAATGCATCACAACACTCAAAAGCCTGGCGTAGTTCAGAAACAAACTATACACAGCTGAATCTTCAGGACTTATCACTATTATAGCATCAGTATAGCAGCACAGCCTCCATTAATGTTGTAATGACATGTGTAATGATTGCAGCTAATAATTAACTAGATTATCAGTTATTATTTAAAACAGGGAATCAGCTGATAGATGGATCTGTATAAACTGTTTCCAGAACAGGTGAATAAAGTCATTTTTAAGCACAGGTTGAAACTTTTTGCGTGGTTTGCTACTAAAAGTGGTTCCTTATGAGAAAATATCTGCTACTAATCATAGAGTGAAAGCAGTAGACACTGAGAAGTGAAAGATTTATGATGCTACTATGAAGCTTCCCACGATACATTGATTCTGCAATACTTGATCTAATGCAAAACTGTCGTCTATGGTGCATGACAACATAAACGAAAATGGAAAACACCCTGCAAAGAAATGAAATACACATATTTACCTATTTGCGATTGTTATGGTTAAATACTGCCCAGCTTCAGCAAGCCTTTTTAAAGTACATTTGAACTCGGTGATGTCTGACTTTTGCCATGATCAATGAAATGTTCTCCAGGGGGGTAAATTGGAAGGTTTTGTGGTTCGATCCCTGGATCCCACAAAATACTGAATCCAGAGTTACCCCGATGCATCAGTCAGGGGTGAATGTTGGGTTAAAACTGTTTGTATGAATGGGTGAATGAGGCTTGTTGTAAGAAAGCGCTTAGAGTGTTCAAATTGAGTAGAAAAGCGCTACAAAACCACTGTCCATTTAGGGGCCAAATACAGTTAAAGTTTCTCTTGATTTTTGCTTTACCTGAACCATGGGTAACCTCCGTCTTACTCTCTCTGTCTTTTGTCATCTGTGCAGACTGCATGGATAGTCTATGTGGAAATATTATATTTAAACATTGGTTTAGCTCCTGACATGCAAACACACGTATCACAGATATATTTAAAATAAATACTCCAGGTAAAGCCACAACTTATCCAACTCTTTCTCTAAAGATTTTTGTGGGAAAAATGACTGAATCACCGAGTAATGCACCAAGTGCTGTGATCACAAATAGGGCTAGATTTGGGTGAGTAATGCATGGATGGTAGCCAGCAGTGTCTTGTTCCCTCTACTGTAAGATTGAAACAATAAAATAAGGAGTCAAGCCTATTCCTTTATCACATTCTCACAGCAAGTCTGGCTACGTTTAACTGCTGCACTCATTTTTACAACAAGTTGAGCAAATAGAGACCAGGTAGGTTTGGTCTTTTATGGAGCAGTGCAGATACAGTTGATGACTGGCCCACGAAGAAAGAGTTTGTGTCACAACTTCTGGGTTAATCACAAACTAAAGTAACTCTTTAGTCACTGACTCTGCCAGTTCCTGCGTGAAAAACACACTCGAGCTTCACACATACGAACAGCCATTTTGAGTTTGGGCCTTGTTAAATGTGCAAAAGTGCATGCGACTTTCAGAAAAGTGTAGAGGCTTGTTTGTTGAAACCTCTGTGCTGCTGTGCTGCCTTCTAAGAATGGCGGCCAAAGCCCTGCTGCACCTAAATGGACAGTGTACCACTTGAAATTCCCATTGTTGAAGGTGTGAGGTGAACTAAACAGAGGGGAAATGGTTGCATGGCGCATGAGGCTTACAGCTGAACCTCTCGGCATACTTGCTCCTCTAGGTAAAAACAAAATAAAAGGTTTACCACTGTATTATGACATCTGAATTACAATATGGTGCAGTGTTTTCACAGAAAAACACTGCTGCTCTCCATGCTACTCTGTTGGCTAGTTTTATGCCAAAAAGGAAAACACTGTGTTGTTTGCGAGCTTGTGGTGTCTTTGGTTCTCATAGTTTGTCCTACTCATAGCAATCTAAATGCTCTGTGACACATTTTAAACCGCTTAATGTATTCATTTGAGACTTAAAGTATGTGAAAGGTTGCTTGTCCCCCTCTCTTTTTTTTCCCTTCCTGGTCTCTTGAACTTTAGTTGTCCTCTCTTAGTCTCTCCGTCTTTTGTATGTGGAGCAAGGGGGGGTTAGGGATCATGATGGATTAGTGAGACATATTGCAGCTGCAAAGGCTCCTTCTCTCAGGGCTAATGCACCCACAATGGCCCGCTGAAGTGTAAAGGAAATGTCTCATATGAGCATTTTGTCACTACAGTAAGGGCCATTTGTTTATCATGTGTTTAGAATCAGAAACACTCCAAAAGTAGAACCTTTTATATCCAGGCTGGTGGGTTCCAGCATCAGGAAAGAAGGTGTGTGAAGAAACAAACACAAGTGTGCTCGCTCACAGCAGCAGATTCAGTGCCCAAAGGTAAGGAAATGATCTCAATGTTGTGGAATAGTGTATCGTTGTCATGAAGGAAAAAATAAACGTGGTAATGGGAGACAACGCATTTTTACAATAAATCATATGACATTGTTGGCGTGGACTCTTACCTTCAGCCCACAGGGGCTTGAGTTTTGGCTTCTATAATGGAACCAGGCCTGTCACAGAAAAACAGATGGAAGAAGAGGCCCCTCAGCCAGTGACAAGGCAAACACTCTTGTAGTGTACCTGTCACAGAGTGTCCACATAGGTTTCTCTTTTGCTACAGTGTCTGCACAAACGTGTGTATTTTAAGCAAGCATAGAGGCATTATTAGACCTGATATCTCAGTAATGTTAGGTCCTTTCATAGCGTGAGGGTGCCTGAGACTTGGGAGGGGAATGGAGGGGTGGCGTCATGGGTCTTGCACTCTGCTGGTAGAGCTTGCCGACTTCACCACTGGTGCCCTCAATCCATTTTTAACTGAATGATACTTTTGTTCTTGGTCAGCAGAGGTGAAAGGAGCCAGTAAGTAGTTCCTGCTTCCAAACAGGATGAGCTGTGGATGGAAGAATATCAACATCCTCTCTGAGTTCTTAACACTGAGCTTTATTGGTATACCTATTTCCATCCTCCACCTGCAAAGCTTCAAACGTTCAGAGATTTTTCAGAAATTCTCTTCAAACCTCTACAAGAAACTCAGGGTTTCAGATTTTTTACTTAAGTGTCTGGTCTTCTATAATGTCAAAGAGAGATAACTGGAAGAGGTTTTAGGGTAACTCAAAAGGATGTGAGACCACATCCTTGAAAATGAATCTAATCTGTGGCAGGTGATATGCAAATGACAGTCTGGGAAATCAGCTTAGGGGTGGCACTTAGGTAATATGGTGGATGTTAAATGATTGGATTCAGCTGCCTCTCCAGTAGATCTCTTGTCCTGTGGGTGGACTTGAACTACAGCTGTTAGCCTGGTAGCTTACCCACCAACTAGTTGGTGGATTAAGTACTTCAATGCTAAAAATGAGTCATCCACCATGCTTTGTTGGCCATTAATATACCAGAGCCACCAGTTTGTCTCACACATACACATGAAATGCTTATCATCATGTTGTCTATTTGCTGTCGTGCTAAATTATTGTGAAGTGTTCTCTAGAATTAATCTAATTGTATGTTTTGTGTTCAGTATCTTGAACTGTTTAACAACCTTAATTATATGTTATGAGTGAATTATGAGGCTCCACATCACTGATGTAATGGAGTCATTTGTGAAGGGTGATACTTACTTTTCTTGTAAAATAAGTCAACCAGTGAAGTAGAGACCAGTCATTTAAAATTCTCAAAAAGTAATTAATTTACCAGATTAAAGTAAAAAAAACAACAAAAAACCAAACGTTCAGTGGAGCTGTTTCGACTCTCTATTTTTTTTCCCCCATAATAGTTGCTTTTAATTGGGTTCCTTTATTTTAATATTTTTAACATTAAATGACCAAATGTTTAAGAAAACATGAATGATTCATGGCCACATTTAACTGTTAATCTGAGATTCGAACTGCAATTAAATTTTTTTACCTGAAATTGTGGTTCGTTGTTTATTTTTTTTAATCACTCCAACAGCATTTGCAAAACCTGACAATCAGTTACTGCCCTGTGCAATAGTTTACAATATAACAGTTTAACTGCAGCGTTGCTGTGCAACCTGCGCCATAGCTCAGAGTAATACCCTCATAAATGCCATCGCATATCTTTATAACAGGATGGGCTTTTGTGCACATTTTCAGTTCTTCCAGAAATTGGTAGGTCAGTAGTACATTAGTTACATTTAATCTATTGTTCTAAAAGCTGTATTTTATTTTTCCTGTAGCCCATTAAAGACTGTCTGACACTTTATTCGTTCTAACTTTGCTAGGATAGAGCCCGACTCTCCCTTTACCTTTTAATTTCTGTAATTTTACGCATTTACTTCTTACAGCCAAAACTCATTGCACACTTTAGGTTGCGGGCCAAACAAGATAAACATTTATTGAACACACTAAAACAATGTTTTTTTTAAACATAAATATGAATAAAAACAGACAGGAATATTATTCCAGAATAAATAAACTTTAAAAAAATAAACTTTAAATATTTTGCTCTTCATAAAAATATATCCTGTCAAAATTATGCAAGTTAGAAATATGAACATGCTGCCAAAAACCCCAGAAAAAAAATAAATGAAAGCATACACAAGGTTCGAGCCGCGTGTAGACGGAGCTGGGGCATTGCTTCAGGAATGGAACTAATAAACTGGGCGGGCCATTCAGTGTTGTACTTTGCCTTGAGTGTACCATTACATTGCAGCTCCATCTGAATCTGCACAGGTGCAGTTTCCACATAAATGGGTTGCGAAGCAGCTCGAAATTCTCTTTATGTGCTTCAAAGTCACCAAAGCTCCGTACGAACTCAGTGCGCTCAGTTTATCAGCAAAGTGCGCATTTGGGAACACTGTTGCGCTGACTTGGTTCAACATTACTTGTCAATAGGGAAAGTGAGGCAAGTTGTACTGGTGCATTTGTGATAGCTTCACTTGAAATGCCTTCACCGCATCATACATGCCATGTCCATGAACTGACAGATTTCCTTGCTGAGCTCAAAAACTCGATTGAGAACTTTTCCCCAACTCAGCCAACGGACCTCTGTATGATAAGGAATGTCGGCAAATTCTGAATCTATTTCCCACATAAAAGACTGAAATTGACAGTGATGTAAACCTTTAGCTCAGATAAAATTTACGGTTTGCATTACGGTGATCATTACATGCTCCATTTTTAGGACTTTACCACAACCTGGTGTATGATGAAGTGAGTGATATGCTGTTAACTCACCGGTACAGTTCTCCTCCTGCATATTTACTCGCATCCCGCCGACTAGTCCACTTTTTTTCACCGCACAACACCAGTGCTCCATCTGTTGTAAGTTCAACAAGTTTGTCCCAGGGTAGTTTCATGTCGGTTACACTTTGACATACTTTTTAAAAAATGTCTTTTCCTGTCGTTGTCCCGTGAACCAATTCAATGTCCAATATTTCCACTTCATGGATGAAGATGGCCAGCTGCGCAATGCCCATCATGTCTGTACTTTCATCCACAGCAAGAGAGTATGCAATAAAGGTTTTGCTTCTTTCACACAACTGTGTTCTTAAATCAGTGGCCATCTCACAAACCCGATCAGCAATCGTATTTCTCCCCAGGCTGACATTTGCCAAAATCTGCGTTTTGGCTGGACTCAAGACGTCGCACACCGTCATCATGTAGCACTTTAGAGTGGTAAATGGCCGGGCTGATTTGGCTATCTCCTCTGCTACTATAAAACTTGCTTTCACAACAGCTTCACTTTGTGATTTTTGCTCTGGTGAAAAACGTCTGCTGAAATGTCAGATTCTTCTTTAGCTCTTCTACTTTCTGTAGTTTCTGCTTTGCATTTAGGTTTTTCAGCTTATCCTGACGTTTTTTCTCGTAGTGCCGTCTTAAATTAAATTCCTTAATTACAGCCACATTAGCTCCACTAATAAGACACACGGGTTTACCAGCAATGTCTGTAAACATATATTCAGCCTCCCACCGGTGCTGAAAGGCTCTGTTTTCAGAATCAACTTTTCTCTTCACCATTGTGAGGGCTAGCTTTGCAATAACAGAAGTTTGACTTGATTGACGCGGGAATGTTCCTGGGTAGCCTAGCATTCGAAAAGGAGGCTGCAGCGCTGCATTATGGGATCTGTTGTTTGTGTGTTATTAGCACCTCATATTGCCGGGCCATGCATAACAGTAATAATAAATCTATATAAAATGATCTGGCCCGCGGGCCTTGAGTTTGACACATGTGGCTTAGGTAATGCTGACAAATTTCTTTTTACCACAGCAGCATTTCTTTACCACGTATATATTCTGTGAAATAATGTTGAAAATGCTCTTCTCTTCTTACATTAAGATTGAATGTATAGTTCATTGATTAAATGTATAGTAAAACGTATTCACAGTGAGAGAAACTGTAGTTTTACTTCTGCAGCCCACATAAGATCAAAGTGTATAGATTGTGGCCCAGAATTTAATCTGAGTTTGACATCCCTGCGGGAGTGGGTTGAGATCTGGTGACCGTGGAGGGTGTTTGAGTTCTCATTGCCATGTTCAACAAACCAGTTTGAGATGATCTGAGCTTTGTGACACGGCACGTTATCCTTCTGGAAGCAGCCACCAGAATATAGTCGGGGCCTTGACCACGTCTGCATGCAGCTTTCGTCCATCAGATACACAACAATGCACTATTTTTGGTAGAGCATGCTAGCGGGCCGTCGTCATTACTTAGTTTTTTTTTTTTTTTTGGAAAATACCGCACACTTAAAATCAATCCTTTGATTTTTCTGAAAATCGACAGTGCCCCTTATAATCCCGTGTGCCTTATGTATGAATTCTGGTTGTGTTTACTGACCTCAAAACGATTTTATGTACACGGCGCTCGAAAATCTGTCAAATGTTTTAGTACGACTTTGCTAAGCTACGAAGTTGCACCACTTGATGGATTGTCGGAGCATTACGGCTATTCTATGCAGGAGCCTCGCGGAGTGATGCGTACTGTGCTTCAACATAATATTACCATATTGTGCGTGTGTGTGTATAACCTCTTTTTAAGTTTTGTGGATATTATACATTGTTATGCTCACGATATGTCAGCCAATTTTCACTGGAAATGCCTTTTGGTTAAACTGTCAGTGAGGAATTTGATTTTGCACTGTTAAATTTTTATATAACTTTAATGCACATAAAAAACAGCTGCTTGTTTAAGTGTAAATACATTGATGGGGGTTTTTTTTGCAATAATAAAGTTGTGGAGTTGTAAAGTATTTTGTCTAGTGTCAATTATATCGTCAGTTATATCGTTATTGCAAATTTTCAAATGTATATCATGATAAATATTTTTGGTTATATCGCCCTGCTCTAGTTGTAATTTTCAGTTAATTCTTAGTCCAGCTCAGTGGAGTGGAGGGTTTCAGAGGCCTTTAGCCAGGCAACTGCTCACATGCAAGCTGCTCTCTTCTTTCAGCCCCTCACTGAACAAAGTAGACTCAGAGTAAGGTGCGCTTGTGGTTGGAGGGCTGCTGGCTGTTGCTATATTTCTGCTTCTTTACTGGATAGTTTTGTGTTTTTTGAGGCCCACAAATAGTCGTTCATGAAAGCCAGTGGCTGTTGGGTGACTTTAAGAACTTACCAAGAAGTCCTGCAATTTGTTTGTCACACAAACAAAAACAATAACTCAAATTTGTGATTGTTAGAGGCATCACGAGAATGCCGAGTCTATGGGGATCAATCCCAGCTGACAAGCCTTTAGCAGCACAGTTGAAATTTTTCCATACTCATGTGTATTTGAATCAGTTTTTGGGGCAGTTAATGTCTTCTTTATGTAATTGTGTGGCATGAAAGCATTGCTTAGCTTTTGCTGTGAGTAAGTTATGAGGGTATCAGGCACTGAAGCAGAGTATATTTCCACATTTTGAAAAAACAAAGATCTGAATTTAAAAATATTTACCCAGTGAATGACTATTTTAAAAAAGTCAAATATTTCTATTAAGGTTTCTACCATTTTCTGCTTATTGTACATTTCTTTATCTAACTGGTGGAAAGTGTTACACACGGAGAATGCAATAGATCAGCCATCAATCTACAGACTGAGGAAAAAGGTGGCACAGTGTGCTCCAGTAGTCTGTATGTTTTACTTTTTTGCTCTTACAACACAAGATCTGGAAAAATCCGAGACCTAGGAACATATAAAAAGTGCCTCACACAACCCCTTTTTTGTGTTTTGGCCCTGTCATGCAAGCTTGATTTGTGAAGCACTGCAGCGATTGTTTTCTCTTCCGGTGAAGTGTCCCACAGGAACCGATGACCTCTTACTACTTATTTTACAGTAGTTCTTGGCATCTTTGCCTCAGACCCTAATTAAAGCCCTTTCACGGTTCCTGTTTAGGTTTGGTCAGACAGCTAGCTCTCTGGAGAATCAGCGCAAGTGCTTTTTTATTTCCTTCTTCTTATAAGTCCTCTTGTTCTCTCTGAAATTTTGTCACACTGTTTCCCAAGAGAGATGAATCATGTGGTTAAAGGGGCTGAGCAACAGGTACACCCAGTAGTTATCAGGTGTAAGTACTGACATGTAAGCTTGCTGTTAAGACTGTGTTTGTGGTAATTTAGCAATTTTTATACCTGTACTCAGTTTGAACCCACAGGCTGCAGGTTGCAGACCTGTGCTTTGTTTAATTTCTTAATCTGATGATTTTAAAAAGATGCCAAAAATTGCCTGAAATTGGTTCTAGGTCACAAATAGCTATGTTGTTGTAGTTTTTTTTTATAATTACTTTTGAATGTAAGAAGTTTCAGAGATGTTTTAAATATTTTAAACAATGTCTGTGTGGGTGCCAACCCTTTCAGCACAGTTTTATATGTAGTATTTTTGTGACATGGCAAGCGCTTGCTTGCCTTGACCCAATTTATCTGGCAGATTTAGATTGCATTTTTTTAAGATCCTATGTTTTGACTTTAAGAATATATATCCCTGCTTCACCTTAGCTCTCCATATTTTCCTCTTCTCTTAGCACATCTCATACCTTTCTCAGATTATCTCTTTCCTTGCTGCTAAAATGAAGCCAAACGGCACACGGGATAGAAATTTGCAGATACCTGTTTGTAGAAGCGTTTAGGCTTGTCACCATTTATCACAGCTGCAGTTTTAGTGTCCTCTTCAATCTGTCTTAGCAGGGACAGGCCAGGACCTTGATGAGTAAAGCAGCCAGACACAGTGGGAGGGAAGGAAGTGTGATAGAGTCATTCAAGCCTCCTGTACTCCCCAGAACGGCATGTGGTTTAGGCCACTCAACAGTCTGCGTGGATGATTTAGTCAAAAGGTTAAAAAATGTGGTTAAGGATGTATCCATCTGACCATTGCAGCCGTGGTTGGGAAACACCACTTGAGATGTTGTCAGTGTAGGAACAAAACCATAAGGACTGTTGATACAAGTGTGTTTGTGTCTATTTAGTCTATATGGTAACTGGATAACCAGGTAAATGGAGATGGGACATGCTGTAGGTTGCAGGGATGATGAGGGTTCTGTCAGGGCCTGCCTTTTAAGGCTTTTGTGTGTGTTTGTGTGTCTGCCTGGCTGTGTATGTGTGTGTGTGTGTATCTGGGTCTGCAGAGGAAGAGCAATATGATCCTTGTAAGATTCAGGGGCCCACACACAAGGTCCAAGAGAGATCTGGCAGTGAAATTCAAGATGGCCACTCAGGGAGTGAAAGGAGTGAGAGGGGAGAGAGAGCAGGGTGTAGGGGGTTGCTTCATTCACGAATACTGGATGTTTTATCCGTCTCTGTTGTGGATTGATGTCTCTTTACATATTAGGAGTAGGCACCCAGACGTGATATCCGCAGTAAACCCCAAGACGCCCTTTTCCGCTCTTTTATTCTTGGAGACGCTTACTTTTCATCACCAGCTGAAAACTTTGTACCGCCAGTTCTAAACACAATAGAGTCTTACTTTTAAAGATATTATTATTATTATTAATATGTAAACACAGGCTTACACACACGCACGCACACACACACACACACACACACACACACACACACACACACACACACACACACACACTTTAGGTTTGATGGGGAAGCAAATCAAGTCCTCTGTGCATATTTTTCATGCTGCTACATGCCTATCTTTACTTGTTGATTTGAAAAATGAAGATCCCTGCGGCTAAAGAGAAGGGCTTTTTCAAGGGTTTTTTTGGTGGAAGTTGAAGAGTCATGCAGGCACAGTCAAAGATAGAAAGCTGCCATTGGGGACGAATGATCTAACGACCCTATTGTTTGTGTAAATAGGCTGCAATGGCAATCAAAATCTTCCATCACGGTAATATCTCTTGTCTGCATGTTTAGTTTATGTGATAAAATCAGGCTTCATAGACAGATGATTTCACGTGGAAGTTATTTTGCAACTAAGAAAAACTTTATTTTGAGTATTTTACTATTTAAATCTAGGGTTAAATGAATACTTTACAGCTGTTGAAAATGAGGGGATAACTATTATAATTAACATAAAAGTGAACACTTGGAAAATGAGTGCAAAATCAAGCCAAGAAAGCAACTTAAAAAAAAAACAAGAGTCTCGAATGAATGAAAAGTGATCTTTGCAAATGTATCGGTGAACTCAAACAAATTTTTTTCCTGTTTCCACAGTGACCTGAGCATGAACAACATCACTGAGCTTCCAGCATACGTATTCAAAACCTTCCCCTATCTCGAAGAACTGTGAGTACATGCCCCCTCTAAATGTTGTATTTATTCTGTGCAGTGTTGACATGAGGGCTGGTCTTTATGATACGCACCTGGGTATTTTAGCTTGCACTGTAAAGTGCACAGAGCGTGCCCTTCCTCTTAGCTGAGGGAGATAAGCGTAGCATTAACTGAGGTTACGAATCACTCACCATTCACGAATTGAGCAAGGGCAATAATAAAAGGTGCAGTAATGCTCAATTAAAAAGGTGAGGTAAGACAACATGCATTGAGGCAACGATCATGTGACATCCTGTGTGGATTTTTGCTTTTAAGGGATTATCAGGGTGGCAACAGCACATCTGTGCTCTGGGGCTTTGTTGGAGTGGAGTTCCATCTAATCTTCGTGGGTGTTATTTCTTTGCTCTTTAAATACTTTGCTGTCTGGCTCGGCACTGCTGAGTGCCAGAGATAAAAATCTGTCTACCTGGTATCAGGTAACACGCAGCCCCGAGAAAAATGACCAGCGAGTGAACGTACTCGGGCAGTTCCAGCTCCACTTGACTCGATGCGGTTGTGTACTTTTTTTGTTGTTGTTTTTTCAAGCCCCTTGTGCATCTTTCAGTCGGCAGAATCTTCATCGAGTGTACCACTCAAACCTGCTTTGTGGAAGGGGCAATTTACTTTTCATCGCATTGTGTGTAGGAATGCAAGGCAGGAAGGAAGAGGGCAAAACAATGGTTTCTATGGAAACAAGGCCAAAAAAACCCACCCAGTCTTGCTGCCACTTCTGTCTCGTCTTAGATCATCAAAACTGTCTGACTGCCGATGAGCTGTCTGTTTCCTGAGAAGGCATTTCCAGGGGTCTATTGATAAAAACCCTTAGCTCATTTTTTGTGTTTTTAGACCCCCCCCCCCTTGTTTATTTTTTGTTTTTGTTTTTTTACATTTCTTTCTCAGAGCAAATCAGCAGTATCAGTCTTCAGTATTCAGTGAATTCTGGTGGACAACTGTTTCGCTTTAGGGCTTCAGCAGTGTCAGTCAACCAATGCATGGGCCCTGAGGGTAAAAAACAGGGGGAGAAAGAGATCAGGAGGAGAAGGGGGGAAAAAAAGAAAAAAGTGCAGGCCGTCCCTTTACAGAACAGGAGCACAGAAAAGGGAGGAATATTCCGTCCTTCTTAGTCACGCAATCTCCTTCACTCTTTTTCTTTCTTGCCAAAGGCACAACAAAGCTCAACAGACGTGATGACAGAGGTATTTTCTGTCTCCCTCACTGTTTGTTTATATTCTTTAAAGTAACCTGTGACTGATTGGCTCTCTGTGTATCAAGAGGGAATTGCACTCAACTGAGTCAGTCAGCATTGATATGTTTAGTTTCGTGACACAAAGATTTAGAACATTAATGTGTTTATTATTTTTAGTCATCCTTGTTAAATATTTTTGGTTGCAGCCGCATGGTCCACATCTTTTTTCTCTTTTGTGCATTGAAATGGTTACATAAAAGTTTCTTTATTTCTGATAATTATAAGTTGCAGAATCTGGCATATTATTTTAGTAAATGTAAGCTTATGTATTTGTTTTTTGGTTTTTTAGTTTCTTTTTAAGTAAAGTTAATATATTACAGTGTAATGAAAATTGTTGAGTTATAAAGTATATAAAGAAGAAATGGTGGTTCTGTGATGGGATTTACTCCGTATTCCTGCTTTTATAACATGGTTTCATTTCTGAGAAGTTGAAGTTCCAGCCACTATTGCTGGGCAGAAGACGATACGGCTCAGATCACGTTCAAATTGTTATTGTTCACTATCAGATGATAAACCAGAGGAGTTCAAATCCAAACCATAGGACTGCGTCTGCTGTGTGTAGATAGGAAATGACGTCAGGCCTGTATAATCACAGGTAACTGTACTAATAGTTGTACAAACAGGTGTGCATTACACATGTGTGGGAGGGGGTCCTTGTTTTGATTTACCCACAGTAGTTTACCAGATAGAAAGTAATCGTGTTGTTTTTATTTACTGCTACAAAACTGTGCATTTTCTAGTGAATTTGCTGTTGACAGAGGCAGACCTGTGGGAGTGGTATTGCACAAGGAAAGGATTTAGCCTTTCCTCAGTGAAATCCATCAAAGCCCTGAGGGGACATGTGCTGAATTTGCTGAAAGATGCAAGAGGCGGGGAACCTTTTTAATGTTGAGAAACCTGAACGATTTGTCAAACTGTGTTTGCGCGTCGTAATTAGCGGCTTGTGACAGTCACCACAAGCTCTGGGTTGTGTGATCGAATTTGCCACATTGGTCACTATCTGTTGGAAATGAACAAGAGTGACTCAACAGTTACTGACAAGATTGACGTCATGTTTGATTTATAGGCGTCTTTATGCGTGTGCCAACTTGCTGCAGTCACGACTATACCTGCAGACTGGTCTTTAATAATTAGAAGTCCAAATTCTGTTGCAAGACATCATTGTGACAACCTTTAAGTCGGAAGTGAAACAAATGTTTAGATTTATTGGTTGATTTGTTGGTGTTGTGAATTACGGGCTTCTGCTTTGGAGGTTATATTTGGGTTTGTCTCAAAGTGTTAGGTAGCAGCCTCTAATAGCTGGCAAACATTCACAGTTAATACTAAATGTTAAGGTCATGTTAACATGCGTATCATACAAGTCCAAAATCAGAAAGAAACAAATATTGAAAACATGTTTTTCATGCTTTTTGATTTTGTGATAAAGTCAACAGTGGACCCAATTTGACTATTGAAGCAGGAATATTTAATCTGTCTGATTTGTCTGACCAGGAACTTCACTGCTTCATGTATTGCACTTGATAAGCTTGCAGCAAAGTGGCTGTGCCTGATTTACTGTGATGCATAAAATGGCTTGATGGTATTCTGCAATTAAATTGTAATATTTTTAAGTCTTTTTCATGTGAACAGATATAAACTCTAACAGAAAGCAGATTTAATAAGTTTAATATTGTAGATATAGTTTGCTAATCTACAGCACAAGGCCCATTATGTACAAATCTTGCAAGGTTACCTGATGTTTCTTTGTCCGTTGCATCCAGTTTGTACCACTAGAAATCACCACTAAATTACTTAGATAATGACAAAATATCTTTTTCTCAGGAAGGTTCTGTATTAATCATCTGTGGTACAATATGCGTACATGTAACTATAAGAAAACTGCTTAGTGTTTAAAGAACATGTATAACAAAAAAGTATAACACCACAGTAAATGTATGACAGGTTTGTTACTCAGCTCAAACTTCACCATGAGCTCGGCTCATGTGAAGCGCTTCTTAGAAATCCTGTTCTGACCACTTGCAGGCGCACATTTGCAACGCACCGTTGATTTCCCCCAGTAACAAAATGTAAACCCTTGAACTTGAATTTCATTTTGGAAAGTGTGCGATGACGTTATGGCACACGCCATGGTTTAGAAAGTTTCCGCCAAAGGTTTTCCCTCAGATGCCTCAGGGCTTTACAAGCCTGGGGGTAGTGCACAATCCCTGTCAATGATCAAATGAGAAGCACCCAGTCTGATATTTGCTCTCTGGATCCCAGCCCTGCTTGTATCACAACTGATGGTCTTCTGCATGAAGGTTGGGTCAGTTTGACACAGAAGTTAATGTTTTCTCTCTGCATGAGTTTAAGGGCCATGCTAAAGCTGTGACAAATGAGGATGTGCAGGTGGTCAGCACGAGACTCCTGCAGACTGTTCCAACATCTGCAGCAGTGCCGACAGAGACGCAAGACTTCACAAGGAAACGATCTTGAAGGGGGAGAGCGGACACATTTGAATCTATTGTGTTTTTTGCTTCTTATGTGTAGAGTTTACTAACTTTCTGACCTGACCTCTTCCTTAATCCAACCAATTAAATTTGTGCACTAAAGTGCACTAACTCTCAAATAAATTTGAACACGTGACATGCAAAGAAAGACAAATTTTAAGTCGGATAAACTGTCTTCTAATACACTCAGCCTTGATTCTCAGGCTCACACCCAGCAGCTCTTGTTGCAGGGAATTTAGCCTGGCCTGACTCGCATTGCAGAGTGATAAATCTGTTGCTAATCTCTCAGACTAGATAGGATACTTGGTCTCTGTATCCCAGTCAGTCTGTCCCTTGCTTATTTACACCCATATTTCCTATATATTTCCTGTTTCCAACAGGAAAGGGAGTTGTCCCCTTAGCCTCAAATTATTCATAAATGCTCTGAAGGAGCTGTGTGATGATAAATGTAACAAGGCAGCACTGTTCAAAGGGAATAACTCTGCTTGTGTCAGCCTCAGAGAGGTGAATTATTTTTCACTCTCTCTAAAAAGAGCACTTCATAGTCATGCTTTGGAGGCTCAGAAAGGGATTTAAGCAGGGGATATCCAGGAACAGCTCTAATCTCTCATGGGTGACAGATGAAGTGACAACAGGCCAGGGGCACAGACGCATGTCTTTGACACTCCAGGCCCCGTGTTCACCCTGAGAGCTGGAACATGATATGCAGAGACGCTGGATATGAAGAAGTCCTCAACTGAATGCATAGCTTCAGAAATAAAACAGAGTCTGCAGTTTTCTTACACTCTGTTCTGTTTTTGCTTAAATGCCTCTTGCAGCTTTTGATCATTTGAAAAATGTCTTAAATACAAGTTTGACTCTCTCTCTCACCCAGTCGACTTCCAGGAAATGACCTGTCGTTCATCCACCCCGAAGCCTTTTCTGGACTGCATCAGCTCAAAGTCCTGTAAGCATTTGCCTTCTCTGCCAATCTCAACACTCACATACCCCCGCAAACACACACAGACGCACTTACGGCTGTGACAGTGTTTTCTACACACTGGGGGAGAGAGTAAATATTGCAGTTTGCGGGAACATTGTGGCAGTGTCAGTTACTGACAGGCTGGGCATATACTTGGTGTAAACTAAATGTAGTTTTCCACCCCTTCCCCAACTATGACTGTGTATATGGGAATCCCCAACAGAGAACTGCGTACATGCTCTGCTTTAAAAGCTAGAACTCCAAAATTTACATCAGGCAGCACACCCTAGTGTGCTTGCACACAGGGAGTGACAAACAAAGCACAGTCCTGTAGATTGTGCACTTAGCCAAAAGTTCAAAGTCCTGCTGATATACAGGGGAAGTTTTGAATAGAAACTGCAAACAGAAACACATGGAAACATTATATGTGCATGTCAGATCCAGTGATTTATTCATGTTACTTATAAGTACACAAATGAAAATAATTGGCTGTATATTGGCAGACTAAGTTAATGTTCACTTCAGGTCAGGGTTTCTTCATATTTGTTTGCAAACTTTAGACTTTAGAGTTATTGTTAGACAGGAATGTGATGTTGTTTTAAGTTTATTAAACACACAAAAGTTGTGGGAGATTTTGTAGACTTTAGGTTGTCTGTATTTGCTCGGGGAAACTCCGTTTTCTAAAGTGAGTAATAATAGCCAAAGTGAAGCCACGTGATAGTGTACGGACGGGAACCTCAGGAAATGAATTTATTTATTTTGTAACAAGAGTTGAAATAATTGAAATATTCAGATATATTTTTTCCAATTTGTCCTCAGGATGCTCCAGAATAATCAGCTGAAGACAGTGCCAAACTCGGCACTGAAGAACCTTCACTCTCTCCAGTCTCTGTAAGTCATTTGCATGAACACACGTACACACACACATGCAGCATGTTTAAGCACGTGCCGGGTATTGTCTAGATAAAAATCCTTCAAGGATTCAAGTGGACCTTCCTCTCCTGCATCAACCTTGGAGGAAGGGATGCAGAGGCCTGCTCCAGAGATTGTAATAGTTCTTTGTTATTGTATTACAGTGCTGTTTAGATATATTGTTTGATTAGTTATAAAAGGTTGTAAACTTCCAAACATGGTCTCACAGGGGAAATAAAGTTTAGCCTCAATTCTGGACTGAAAACTGTCTGTTTTGGATTGCTTATGGAAAATGTGAATGGTCAAAAAGTGGAGATGCTGTTGTAAGTCCTGCTATTATTACTATAAACATACAGTGTTTCTATTAGAGAGGCTCAATCAATAACTAAAAAGCCTGTTTCTTCTAGAATTTACAGATACTGATGTGTTTTAAGTGTGTACTTAGGAATATGTACTGTAGTAACAAAGCACTCTTAGTGTATTAAGCAACTTACGGTGTGGAAATGGAATTTAACGTCAAACTAACAAGCCCATCCAAGATGGGTACTCACAAAGATGATAATGAAGCAACAGTAGCACTGCAGGACAGTTTATCTACTATGATATGTAACGATAACATTTGCTGCTGAAAATTTGCATAACAAATGTATGCAAATGGGTCTGTACTGTGCAGCTGAGCTTTTAGTTTCATGTTGTGAAAAACAGGGAAAAAAAATCGGCTGCGCTGATTTTTACTGGGATTATTTTTGGGGGGAGGGCTGTGTTGTAGCTTCTTGCTGTGTTGATTAGTTGGCCCACAATTTTGGTGGTAAACATCTATGAGAGGGATCGCTTTTAAATTTACCACAAAGATTCCCAAATGTCAGATGATAAATCCCAGTTACTTTCGCAGTACCGCTATGTGATTCACAGTACTACCGTGCGGTTAAACTGACTCCCAAAAGTTGTCTTCAGCAACTAATGAATAACTGAGTATCTTGGTTTTCAGCTTGTGCAGTATTTAGGATGTATTGTGTGTTCAGTACTAACTAGTAAACATTTATTTACTAAGCTGCAAAATTAAGACAGTGACAGTTGTAAGCACTTTACCTCCTGAGCTTCATCGTGTTAGTGTTGACGTTGCAGATGTGTTGCCGTTAGGATTTAGCTGAATGCACAACCAGCATTATGTGTGACCATTAATAAACAAAAACATCAGTTATGTCCAAGTCTTTAAAAACGCGTGCTGAGTTTTTCTAATAACTGTTCTAGATGTAAGCATTTGTGCTGTAAACTGTATAGCCTTGTTGTCTCATGCCTGAGTGTGTGGTGGAGTTGCATTTATGTTGCGCACCAGGTGGACCAAGTTCTTGTAGATAGTGGCTCCTGTTTAATGTGTGACTGTACACAGCAATTTTACAGTAACTAAAATGTTGAGAGTGATTGTTGAAATGATTTATTTGCCTAATCTGTTTCGAGGCATTTGAACATTCTTTCAGTCATATCACATTCTTATCACTCCGCTGCTGTATTTGTAGGTGAGTCTTATTCAGCCAATCCGTTTCTAACGTTTCTGTTTGTTTCTGGAGTTTTTACGTTTGCTTGTAAGCATCGGCCTTTTCACAATTATCTTTTCCATTAACCCTCATATGTAGTGTCGTTTCACCAACTTCAAAATACCAGTTTCTTCGAGACACCACCTCTCTCCAGCACCGTGCCTTTGAGTTTGACAGAGACTAAAGTAGGAATGCATCCAGCTGGAGAAATGTGCTGAAAATTCTGCCTTCAGCTATAATCACTCCTCTGTATCCCTCCATATGTCCTCCCTTTTCTTTTTTCCGGCTTTCTTCTTCCTTTTTTAACAGATGTCTTTTCTCTGTTGGGGTTTTAGGGTCTGTAGCTGAAGTATTATGCACTGGCAGAGTAAGGACTTGGTTTGTATAAAGCCTGGAGAGAGCTAAATGTCAATCATGTCTGTTTTTCTTACAGGCCAGACACTTGAGGAATTTTGAGGGAGGGTGAGACACTCAGTTAGGGAGGATAGCAGGAGAACGTAACGTGGTTATGGTGAAAAGAGCACTTGTGCATTCATAATACTGTTTAAATCCTTTTTTTTACCTTCTTGTTTATTTTTTTTTAATCCCAAAACTGTCAGTGATCAGAATTTTAGGATCTTGTTGGACCATTCATTGTACACGCAGATATTGCTTTTTTAAAATGTAAATTCTGTGAATTGTCTACAAAGAATTTGAGTTTGCTATATATGGCTACTAAATAAACATTCATGTCTTAGCTACGAGTTTGTGGGGACGTGGAGAATTTCAGGTGTTTCACTGTTTCTCAGAAGTGAGGGTTAAAAGTAGGCTGTGAGTTAAACCACTGTGGCAAAAGGGCCTGTCTTATGTTCTATAGAACATGCCAAAGAAACATGATGATATAGGTAATTTGCTTTTGACACCACCTAATATACAACATGGATAGTTTAAGAAAACGAGAGAAAGTAAAGAGAAAGATTTCCATTATTGTCAGTAAAGTTATGAATGTGTTACGCCCCACTTGTTATGTAATTTAAAATAAAACCCCTTTTCTATGAAATTCTGGTATTAGTCTCCATATTTATGTTGCAGCTTTTAAGCCGGGTTGTAACAGAATGTTTACGTGTTTAATACAATTTCTATCCAATTAAATAAAGTAGTAAGTATTAGTAAAAGTACTGGTTCTTATATAGTGCTTTTCTGCTCTACCTGAGCAATCAAAGCGCTTACTTGCCTAATTCACACAAGCACTTTTTACTGTGCGCAAGTGCTTCCTGTCTAACATTCACACTCTGATCGATAGGGCTGCACGATTTTGCATAAAATGAGAATCACGATTTTTTTGGCTTAGAATTGAGATCACGATTCTCTCACGATTTTCTTTTCCAGTATAAATATTTATTGCACTTATTAACTGCACATCAACTTCGTAACAGTTGAGACTGAACATAAAAACGATAAATAAACCTAAAAACAACAAATGTCTCACGTTTTGTTGTTGTACTGCTTGAAATTCCGTCTCCACCGCTGCTCGACACTGCGTGTATAGAGCAGGTAGTGCAACAATAGAAAAATAGTTGCGGGACGGCACTGTGTAGCGTTTGTCTAGGGTGTTGATCATTTTCCTAAATCCCTCGTTTTGCACAGTGTTGATGGGAGCCATATGTTTGGTCAGGTGATAAGTGATAGCCTTCGTAATTTCTTTGTGCCTGCGGGAGTTCGACGTGTATAGGGAAGCGCTGTATAAGGTTCCCGTTATTGATGTTTGGGTGGTTGACCGGGACGGATTTTCTCCTGTCACTTTCTCGTCATCCCTGACGTGCTCTCCGTTGTTTTTTTCCCTGCTAATTTTAGCATCACTTGATGGATTGTCGGAGCATTACGGCTATCGTAGGCAGGAGCCTTGCGGAGTGATACGTACTGTGCTTCAACATAATATTACCGTATTGTGTGTGTATAACCTCTTTTTAAGTTTTGTGGATATTAAACATGGTTATGCTCAGGATATGTCGGCCAGTTTTCACTGGAAATGCCTTTTGGTTAAACTGTCAGTGAGGAATTTGCGTTTGCACTGTTAAATTTTTATATTTTTACAGCTGCTTGTTTCAGTGAAAATACATTGATGGGGTTTTTTGCACTAATAAAGTTGTGGAGTTGTAAAGTATTTTGTCTAGTGTCAATTATATTGTCAGTTATATCGTTATCGCAAATTTCCAAATATATTTTGTGATAAATATTTTTGGCCATATTGCCCTGCCTTAATATACTGTATATATATTTGCATAACAAATGTATACCAAGGGCTCAGAGAAAAGCTCAAGAAAATGTAGAGGGTGAAGGTAACGGTGCCATTATTGCAATGTAATTTCTATATGTATTTATTAAATCCAATCCAAAGTACAAATGCGTTTCCTATTTGCTCTGTTTTTTAGTCGCCTGGATGCCAACCATATTACAACTGTTCCAGATGACAGCTTTGAAAGCCTTCAGCAGCTGCGCCACCTCTGGTTGGATGATAACAACCTGATGGAGGTGCCCGTCGGTTCTCTGAGGCACCAGGCGAACCTTCAGGCTCTGACGTTGGCACTTAACCGCATCCTGTACATACCAGACAACGCCTTTGCAAACCTCACCAGTTTAGTTGTACTGTAAGTTATATTAAGCTTCTGTTTAATTGTGGTTTAGAATGAAAATCTGCACAGTAGCATTTGAGCGCAAATGTTTACAGTGTACTTGACAATTGTTTCTGGCCAGTCGGGCCAATGCTGCAGAGTGCAGGGCGGATGATGAACGTCATAGGGCACCAAACCGCCTTGTGCCTTAACTTTAGATGGATGTAAATCTATAAATGATCTGTTGATAGTTGGTATAAATATCAAATTATTAACATCATGTTTAAGTAGCCTGCCTGTGAAACAGTTGCCATAAAAGTAAATTCCCCAGGATAGCTAAAGGACCTTTGCATGCAGTTTTCATAGAACTATACACAGAATAACTCAGCAGGAACAACTTGTTGGTGTACTTTTTGGAAAAACTATAATTAAGCAGGCAATGCGACTGCAAACATTCACATGGCCTGAGGGAGATGCCAAAGTGAAACTCCTCGGGGGTGGGTTGTCAATAAGATCAGGACGATTCTCAGGTTATAATGCCAGCACATGTTAACTTTCTATAGGGTGAGTTTAGCTATAGTTTAAAGGTACTTAAGTTTCTGAGTCATGGGTAAATCTCTTCTACTTGGCTGTATAATTAACATCATGTTAGTAAAATCTAAATGTATTGCCTGTGTTCCCATCTGAGTTAAGTAAGCTATAGTATGTGTTTTTTCATATATCATTTGTATTATTCTGTCATCACAAGTCAACATAAAATACCTTTCTTTGAGCTGAGCTTTAGCTATCAATGTATCCTCAGCTTGACTGCGGGTCAAACTCCAAACACAGACATACCATAGTTTATTTCCACAGCTTACAGCTTAATAAGTCAGCTAAACAGGTCGCTACTCATTCTCTGCTGTGTTTATGCACGAGGGCGTTTTTGCAGTGAAACGAGCCACAGGCACTGGACATCGCAAATCAATGTTAGCAAAATCTTTGTAAAAGGAGCTTGATGCTGAGCAGTGATGCAGAAGTTATGTTGTTTTATGTATTAAGGGAAATCCTAAAACCATCCTTTGCCAGGAGCTTGTACAAAAATGCGTTGCACTGCGAATCCAAGGGATTGTTCCAGACCTTTTTTTTTTCACTGCTGCTGTTATATGTTCACATAAACACACGCTCAAGAACACACGCATTGAGTGGCATTGCTGCAGGGTTAGTATAAACACGTCAGAATAAACAGGAAGAAAAGACCTTGAATCTATTAGGCGAGGAGGACTCTTTGCATATACACATACAGCACAGACACCTGATTCACAAGCGCCATTCAGAAATCATGCATGGGATATTTTTGCAAAAGCTAAAAAGTAAATTAAAACCCACGAAGAATGATTGAATGATTTTATTTCTCTTTGGTACGACGGTCTTGCAGATCTGTGTTTTAACTTTTTCAGGCATCTTCACAACAACAGAATCAACGAGATAGGAGACAACTGTTTCTCTGGACTTGTAAACCTGGAGACGCTGTAAGTACACAGCAGTATGGTAATTGTTGTCGTGTGTGTGCGTGTGTGTGTGTGTGCGTGCGTGCGTGTTGGTGCTCCCACCCTCCTGTGCTTCAGTCCTCCAGACATCATTGTGTCCACTTCCTCCTTTAATTGCTCTAGGATAAATAGAGCAAAGTACATGATGCTTATCAAATCTGCCCTCCCACTGTTCACTTCCTACTGCCACAGAGCCATGAAAAACCTTTCAGTGACAGCCGTACCTCCTGGCAAATGGTTACTGTACAACACATAATCTGGTGGCACTTGCTCTGAGCCATTGTTGGTATTTACAGACACAATGACACAGCACAGGGGACACAAGTAAGCTTATAAAACTAGTGCAGTATTACATTTCAACAGTTTTTTTAATGTATCTTTTTTCTTTAAGTGTGTAATATCTGTGGAGGCAGGAGGTTTAGCTGCTGACAGAAAGGTTTGGTAAGGACTTGAAGGGCTTTCTTTGCTTTTGCTGAATAGTCATTCATTCATACATTCAGGGGCAGACTCATTGTGGGTTATTGCATATGTTTATTAAGCAAAGAAAAATGCTTATGACTGAAACTGAATATCTCAGTTCTGGAACTTGAACAAGGATATTGTCAACAATATTTATTTTTTTGCTTAAAATATGAACCGAGTAATAAATTGATTAAAAATGAATTATTAAAGAGTTTCTTACAACACAGTGTACTTGGAAGCATTCAGTATTTTAATATTTAATAGATTAATGTGCTTTTGTTATATTTAGAGAAACGAGCAGGGGTTTTTTCTGGAGCTAGGCCTTTGGGGGAAGAAACAGGCTCAATTGATCAGTAGATCATTAGAGGCAATAAGTCTCTGTTACCTTATTTGACAGAAATCAATGCATTTCCCCATTATGTGTGACCATTAATAAACAAAAACATCAGTTATGTCCGAGTACATGAAACCCCAATTAACAAAAGTGTTTATAAAATATTTACAGGGCTGATAATTTTCCTTTGATTCTGGCTAAAATGTGTGTGTGTGGTGGGGGGGACACGCAATATTGCGTGACTCTGTGCTGGCCTTAGTCACAAAACCAGTCTTTCCTCCTAATTGTAGATGTCCTTGTTTGAATGTTGCATTGATTTTTGGATGCGAAACAGGATGGATGAAACTGCACTGATTTCCTGTGTCTCTCTCTGTCTAGAGATCTTAACTTCAACAACCTGAAGGTTTTTCCCAAAGCAATACAGGCCCTCCCCAAACTGAAAGAGCTGTGAGTATACTGCCCCATTTCTACTGCCCGAGAAAGACATTTTGTACTGTTACTAAAGCCAGGAAGCTTTTAATGCCTCACTGAGGCAAGTTGCTGCCTTTTTTTCTGGTTTAAAAAAGGACAGATGTGTAATGAGGAAAATATTAATTATATTAAATATTAGAGGATTAGACACATGTATACTGAAATTATTTTAAGCTACCTTCATTTCTGTGACTGTTTCTGTTTGTCACACACAGAAACAAAATATTCTGTTGACTTTAATGCTGTTACATCGTTATATATCTGAGCTTTTACCTTTTGGATATGATGTTTAAAGAGAAATAGATAACATGTTTTTTTGATAAAAGTTTTTTTAAAGCATTTGACACTCACTGATAGAATCATTATGTCTTTTTTTTATTTTAACTTTGGCTTAGAGTATGTGAAATTAAGTAATGTGTATGCCACGTGTTGAACTGTGGAAAGTTTACTGACACTGCCACCTTCTCTCTTTAGTGGGTTTCATAGCAATGATATTGCTTCCATACCCGAGGGGGCCTTCCACAACAATCCCCTGCTGAAAACCATGTAAGGTCCAACTCTCCCCTCTGACTTGCAGACACTCATTTATAAACAGACATGGCACACTCATAGCTTAACTTTGTAAATACGCCATATACAAGTTTGAGGCTTCAGAAAGATGAATGTCCAGAAGATGGTGCCATTCTTGCATAGTGAATGACTTTTGCTTTGAATTCTCCCCCCTCTGCTCTCCCAGACATCTTTATGACAACCCTCTGTCGTTCGTGGGCGCGTCAGCTTTCCAGAACCTGTCCAGCCTGCACTCACTGTAAGTCCCTCCGTCAGGCTCAACTCCTGACAGATGTTAGTGCTGAATAAAAATATATGAAAAAGCCAATTTGAATGTGCTCTAAGAGTCAGTCAGTCTTATTTAAGTCACACCATCTCACACTTTGATCTCTGTAATAATGATTTTACTATTCTTCAAACTTGTGTTTTCAGGATGTTGCGTGGCGCCAGTATGATGCAGGACTTCCCCATCCTTACATGGACTAACAACCTTGAGAGTCTGTAAGATAACTCAGATGTGGCATCTTTCTCTGCTTGTGCGATTTTGTGTTTCAGAAGTGACTGAGTAGCTTTTCATATTCAGGACCCTATCGGGCACCAAGATATCATCCATACCCACTGATCTGTGCGAGGACCTCAAAGTGCTGCGAACGCTGTAAGAAACATTCTCTTTCATGTTACCTACAGCAGGTAATTGATCGTTAGGAAAATACAAAGAGAGCAGAGTAGGTCGAACAGTGCATAGTGTTTTAGTAAGGTCTGTGCACTCATTTTTACAGACCAGTTATCACTGAATGGAACAGTCCAACCTTTTTGTCTTTGTTCTTTCATTTTAATTTGTCCCAGTTGTGCAGTTATTGAAGCTGTTTCTTTTCCTCCATCAGCGACATGTCCTACAATGAGATAAAACAGTTACCTTCCCTCCAGGGCTGCACCCAGCTGCAGGAGATGTGAGTGAAGATAGAAAAGCCATTACACAAAAGAAAGCTTTAAAAGGCAGAAAAAATAAACAAATAAGGCGATTAAAGAAATGTTTGCTTGTTTATAACCTGATAAAATTATGTTTCCCATTTACAGAAACTTTCAGCACAATCATATTGAAAAAATTAACCGAGACACTTTCCAAGGTCTCTCTGCTCTCCGTTTACTGTAAGTCCACTTAGTCATGCACTTCCTTGATGCAATATAAACAAATGTTTTTATGCCTGATTTGTGAATTCACTGAGTTATGTTACACAGAGACCTGAGTAGAAATGAAATCCGAGTTATTCACAGAGATGCTTTCCTCACCCTCAGGGCGCTCACCAACCTGTGAGTAGGACCTTCAGTCACACTGTTTGGTGTCACTCTCTGTGCCCTACAAAATTAAACTGTCTGTGTGCAATCATTTCTGCAGAGACCTGAGTATGAACTCTCTCACTGGGATTCCAACAGCTGGACTGAGCGCGCTCAGTCAGCTGAAACTCTCCGGGAACCCGCAGATGAAAAATGTGCTAACTGCAAATAACCTGCCTAAACTCAGGTGAGAATGACGCTGTGTAGGCTGAGGACATGTAAGTGTAAAATACACTTGCATGCTTAGACAAAGAGGGCAAGTAGTTTTCAAGAACTGAAAAGCATACATGGTGCACACAAGTATAAACTGAACAGTTATCCCTCAGTACAGCAAAGAGAAACAAATCAACAATGGTATAGAAAAACTGAGGAAAACACAACAGCTTCCACGAATGAGGAGGCTAATCCACATCTAAATACTACTATTGGAAGCAATCAGAAGGGCCAGAAATGTATATACGACACTTAAATCTGCCAGTGCTATTAAATGATAAACATTTTCTTTTTTTTAAGGTCCATTTCTGTCCCTTACGCCTACCAGTGCTGTGCATTCGTTGGATGTGACTCAGTAACGACTTCTTTTGAGAAAGAGCACATGAAGAAAACTGCAGGTGGGGATGGTGAACACGTTAACTGCATGTGTTATTGAAGTAAAAAGATTGTTTGCAGTGTTAGTGTAACTCCATCTTACTAACATTAAAAATTGTGCTATATTTCCTGGCTGTCATGAGTGTGTAAAATTCCCCAAAAAAAGATATAAAAAATGTAAATTACATTTAAATTGAAAGTATCACAGAGAGCTTAAACAGCAATGTTACTGGTTTGGATTGAGTTAAAAAAAACAAAACACTTTTCCCTCTTAGTATATCCATTTTCTTTCTTGTTGCAGGTGGGGAAGATGTGGAAAAAATCTCAATGGTTATGCATTGTTCACCTTCACCAGGTAGTCAGCTTTTGTGTTTATCAATCAGTGTTAAAGATTTGAAATAATCCCAAAAAAGATAATAACTAAATTTGTCATATTGTTGGCTTTTCAGGAGCTTTCAAGCCTTGTGAACACCTCTTGGGTAACTGGATGATCCGTCTGACAGTCTGGTTCATCTGCCTGGTGTCGCTGGTCTTTAACAGCCTGGTGCTGGTGGCCACCTTCTCTCCCTCACATCGAGCTGCTGCCCATTCCCACTGCCCGACCCCGTCTCTTTCTCCAGCCAGGCTGCTGATGGGGCTGCTGGCTCTGGCCAATCTGCTTACGGGCTTGTACGTCGGCGTGCTGACTGTGCTCGATGTTGCTACGTGGGGATCCTTCGCTGAGTTTGGGGTGTGGTGGGAGATGGGACCCGGCTGTCAGATCACAGGAGTTCTGGCCGTCTTCTCGTCAGAGTGGTCAGTCTTGTTGCTGTCGTTGGCAGCCGTGGAGCGCAGTGTGGCCGTGCGGATGATTCTTGGGAAGGTCATGATGTCGCCCAGGAGGAGTGCCAGCAGCCGTCGCGGGTGCTTAAGAGGAGATCGACGCTTCAGCCTCGCTGCAGGATTGCTGGCGCTGCTGGCCGCCGCTGGGGCCTGCCTGCCTCTCGTGACCTCCAGTGATCAGTCTTCGTCTCCTCTCTGCCTGCCGTTTGCCGGCGGTGAGCGTCCAGCTTTGAGTGTTACGGTCATTTTGGTGCTGCTCAACGCCGTGGCCTACCTGTTCACCGCAGCTGTGTACACCCAGTTGTACTGCACACTGGGCAGGGTGGAGCTGGCAGATCCGGAGCAGACGGGTGCCCTGAGACACATCGCCTGGCTCATCTTCACCAACTGCATCTTCTTCTGTCCTGTGGCGGCGTTCTCTTTTGCCCCCCTCCTGACTGGTTCCACAGCTGGTGGCCCGGAGATTGCCAAGACCGTCACCCTCATCTTCTTCCCGCTGCCCGCTTGCCTGAACCCAGTGCTGTACGTGTTCTTCAGCCCAGCCTTCAGGGAGGACTGGCTGAGACTACGCAGTCGCAGAAGTTCAACCAGGGAGATGAAGACCACCACAGAAGGTCACCGAGATGACAGTGGCGGAGGGTCTGAGCTCACAGACGGGGGCTCCTCCACACACCTAGGCTTTGACTGTGGGATGTACTCTCAGCTTTGCGGTGAGGTTGTTGTTTGTGAGCAGTGTGAGGCAGCACTGCGTGCCAGGACCTGCTCTTCCCCCTCGTCCTCCACAGTCTGTAGACACTTGGTCAAGTCCCACAGCTGTCCCACCCTCCTGGCTGGAGCTGCGGCATACCAGCGCTCGGAGGGGTTTTGGGGAGACAGCAGCACGCCGTCTGCACAGTCTGAGTACGCAGACGAGGGGGACTCTTTTGTGTCAGATAGCTCAGACCAGATTCAGGCGTGTGGCCGAGCTTGCTTTTGTCAGAGCAGAGGCCTTCCTCTTGTACACTACTCATACAACATACCTCGAGTCAAGGACTAATGACGCATCTGTGTCATGTGAACTTGGATGCTACAAGAATAAACGTTTTTATATCAAACAGCAAAATGTGCCAACTACCCTACGATTCAGCAAGCACTTAGTTTCTAATAACTGTGTTAACAGACACAGCCAATCATTTAAAGGGAACTTGGTTTTTTGAACTGAGAAACAGTTTCTAGGAGACCTGAACCAAGAAAGTTGCATCACAAACTGGTCGACAAAGGATCTCACAAAGGAAAATGTTGCCACCGGTGCCTGCGTCTGCAAGCCTCCATGTATGTGTTAATGATTTTTTTGCCCTGTTTCACCTGTACTTATAAGCTTTTAAATTTTTAATTATTATACATCTTGTCAATTTTTAAAGTTTCTTCACAGCAACTTTTGATTTCAGAATTTTTGTTTCTTTTACAAAAATGTAGCAAATGTAATAATCACGCTAAACTTTCATGTATGAATGTAACTTTCAGGTGGTCTTCACCTAGCGGGGGGGATAATATAAAGTCAGCAATAACTTCTGGCCTGCCTGCGTGTGATTGTAAAGTGTCTAAAATAGTCTAAAACAAACATGTCTTTACTTTAAGAGAATGTGATTAAAAGTAGCAGATATCACTGTTTCAGCAACAACTAGGCGCAGCGGATGTGAAAGATTATTTATTGTTTGAGTAGCATTAAGTCTCTGGCTGGGTGGAGACAGTTTCTGGCCTCTGAATGATAAATACAGTGTAATAACAAGCATTCACCAAAAAAACAGCACCTTTATTAGTTTTTCCTCACCAAAAAATCTAAACAAGAACTCTCATGCAGGTTCATGTCACAACTTTTGCTCTTTCTTATGGAAAATTCCAGTTATTTTAAAATCTGGGCCTTATTTTCATATTTGTTTTTCCTTTTTGAGCTATTTGTTTGCTAAATTACAGAGCGATGCATGCTGTTAGCCTTTTCAGTACAATGACACTTAAATGAGATCTGCCTAGGCCTGATACTCAGATTGGTTGTGGCCTACAGGGTGATTGTTAATGGTGCTGAATGCAGCATAAACTGCTCAAAAATTGAATCCTATGAATAATAATAATAAAAAAAGAAATCATTTAAATATCAGGAATAAACCAATATTTTGGGAAATGTGCTTGTTTGCTTAGAGCAGACCTTTCCAAAGTGCAATGTGCAGAGCCATTGCAGGGGGGCGCGGTATGAAAAGGGGGGGAAAAACAAAACGCATGGACACTGCTAGCACGGGGCAGCCACAGAAACGCAAAGCAGGAGATGAAGCATAGCTGAATATGTTTCCAAGGTAGTTGCCAAGGTAGGTCTCCCCTGCATAATTGGTTTCCCCTTCGTCGGGAGCAGCGCTGGGCTCTCCAAATCACGGACAAACAGCATCCCACATTCGTGATTTTTAGTTCACAAACACTTGTAATGACTAACTACTCCTGACATTTTGGAGATGTTAGATCTTTATATAGTAAAGTTACAGCGGGATACAAATAATATCAGGCTGATCCTGCCACGATTTGTTCCCCCTGTTCAAATCACGGACAAACAGGATCCCACAGCTGTTTATGTTTTTAAACCCATTTTGCACAGAGAGGCATTTTTTGAAAAATGTATTGATAGCAATGTTGAATATTATTACACAGGAAAAAAACAACTACACATAAAATAATTACACCGTGACGCCTTTGCCTTTCTAAATAGAGGGACAGTAACTGTGTGTGTATATGTAAGCATGTAAAACCTGCAGATAGAGACAAAATACTGTTAATCTGACTATCTGCCATTCTGCAATTCATCTCATGTAAACAATAACGTGGCGCACAGCGTGACGTGAAAAAGGCACATACCTTTGACGCTGCGTGACGAGCTCTGTATTCCTCGTAAACAGGTAGACGCAAAAAAGGAGTTTTAAAAAGTCGGTGATTCGAACTGCAGTTTACGTGTGGACGAAACAGCTGCGTTGTCAAAAATACCCGTGTAGGTGCGGATGTAACATAAAAGAGTTAGTAGTTTATTTTATTACTACCTGTAATTTATTGCAGATTACTTGTATTTGCTTAATTGTTTACTAAATGTTTGAGGTGTGAAATAAACCGCAATGGAGCAAAATAAGGGTGTGTGTGGTTGGAGGATGTGTTTGTGCGTGTGCGTGCGAGGGGGGGCACGAACATTTTTCTTGTAAAACAGGGGTGTCAAACTCAAATACACAGTGGGCCAAAATTCAAAACTGGAACAAAGTCGCGGGCTAACATTAATATTTATTGAAAAAAAAATCTTCCTCCAGATATAAGAATGAATCTTTTCTTATGGACTCAAACAAGTTTTGCTGAAAAACTGAATATGGAACAAGCAAAGCTTAATACTAAACAATATATATATTAGTTGTATAATACCAGTAGGCCAGCTCTAATAGTAATTTGGTATGGCTTCGCGGGCCAAATGTAATTAGGCTGCGGGCCAAATTTGGCCCGCGGGCCAGAGTTTGACACCTATGTTGTAAAACAAAGGGGGGCCTAGCAAAAAAAATTTGGGAACCACTGGCTTAGGGTAAGATGACAGCCAGCAGCTTGTTAGCTTAGCCAGGCTTTTTCTTTTGTATTCGTTTTTTTATCCACCTGCTGCTCTAGCTCTATGTTTAGCAAACATTTACAACCCTGGATTTACTTCAGAGCATGGAAACTCACATATATGTTGCAAAAAAAAGGCAATAAACAGTCTACGAATTTAAATCAGCTACATTTATGCTGGTTATACTACAAAAAAGTGCAGAGCTACCTGCTGTGGTGACCCCTTGTGGCAATGGAGCAGCCAAAACTTGCTTTTTATATACTATTGATTGAAGTCGTATACATATTAAACAGATTTTGGCTCATGAGCAAGAAAAAAAAACCATGAATATCATCCAAGACAAAAACATGAATGTAATACTGCTTTCACTTTCATGTGATTTGAACACTACACAAGACTGGCAGCCAGCTGAGTTGACAAGATGGTGCATTAGCATTGCCAATAAGTATGAAATGGACGAGGGGGCGGTTGTTAGTCACCCACAGATATTTAAAGACAAGCATCTGCAGTGTGCTCTTGTATTAAAAGGTATTTGTGTGCAGGCTGTGTGTTTCCTGTATATGATGGATTGACTAGCAAATATGTGATGGTACAAAAAAAAAGGAAAATAAGGCCTTGATTTAAAACGAAAAGGAAGATTTATCTATAACAGATTGACTACTTTAACTCTGCTGTTTGAGACTCACTATCAGCTTAAGTTATACTGAGTCCCGTCCGTCTAGCTGATCAGAAAAGCATTTTTTAATGCTTCAAAGTAAAATGTAAGTCTTTCCATCCTGAGAGCTGACCTAAGTGAAGCTGCGTTTGACGAGGGATTGGCTGGTGTTGTGCTAGAGCATGACTGTACACATTGAGGTGGATACACCCTCTGAGCATGTATTCACAAGTGCACGTCATGTGAGCGCTTTGGAATTCAGGCAATGTAGGGAAACATTTTCTTCCACCAATAAAAAGTTCTTGTGTTCTTCTACTGCAACTTTCAATTTCGGCGTTTCGACTCCTATCTTCTGTTTTCACACACCAGACAACTGAGTGTGTAAATAAGTTCACTTATTGTCTCGCTGACTGAGATGTCTGATGTGCCACGTGGTGAAAATGTATGCATCTCTTTCTTTCTTTCTTTCTTTCTTTCTTTCTTTCTTTCTTTCTTTCTTTCTTTCTTTCTTTTTGTGTAGTTTTGATTATTGTTATTTGTTTTTGTGTCTGTCTGTAAATTATTTGAACACAGATAATCAAGAATGGGATGCTAACTACGGAAGCTACCTCCTCAACTGTAGTGGCTACCAACAGTGATTTGTTCATTTTTTTGTTTTTTCTTTTTTTTTTGCATTCTTGGCTTTACATTGACAGAGGATAGGTGACAAATTAAAGGAAAACTCAAATGCCTGACATCCTTGCAGTGGGGTGGATTCGGAGGCTTTGCTGTGCTTTGTTGATATGTTTAGGTCTGCTTGTCTCTCTGCAAAATAGAACTTTTCCTTGGCGACTAGCTACACAGCTTATCCTGTGGTGACGCATTTCTGTCATCATATGAGCAGTCTCTTCCAGGATGATAATCCCACAGGGCACGAGGGATCATTGAATCGTTAATAATGTTTGTCATGTGTTCACAGTCGCCAGATCTCAGCACCTATGGGAGATTGTAGACTGATAAGTTAGACGGGGCTCTCCGGCACCGTCATCCAAACAGACTTGTAGAATAAATGAATGAATGAATGCCACACCTTACATAGGGCTTAAAGTTGGCCTTTCCTTTAATCTGTCACCTCTGTTTGTACATCGTTTTAGTTCTTTGCAAATTGTGGGAGGAATCTATGTACTGTATACTGTGATTTTTTTTTAACCAACCTTAAACTATGAATTTTTTTGTTTTTATGTTTTATAGATATGAACCTGCAGAATAATACAGATTATATATAAAGTATCTCACTTATTGTCAGTTTGAATTAAATCTTACTAGTTTTACACGTGAGATCTCCCCGAGTTGTTTTTATTCTGTTAAAGTAGAAAAAAAGCTATTTCTTTAAATTTTGAATGAATAAAATTGGATGAACACAATAATTCTTGTACTTTTGTGTTGCTTTTAAGACCATGAAAGTCCTGTTCACAAACCAGCATCTGGCAGTATATGAGAGGAAAGGTCATTTGTTTGCTTGCTTGTACCACATTTGAAGTGACTTGAGCCAGTTGCTCTGTCCACATGTTCAGTTGAGGTACAACTGATGAATTAAAGTGAGGAGTTATCAGTCTTATTACCCAGTATGTGATGGATACACAAAACTTTGTACCCAAAGGAGCTTGCAAAGTAAAGCATCTGGACTTCTTTAAGTTGCTTGAA
>NW_024582420.1:1274174-1336030 GCF_018398535.1 Haplochromis burtoni
AGACGTTTCACCTCTCATCCGAGAAGCTTCTTCAGTTCTAAGGTCAAATGGTGGAGAGTCCCAGATATAAACCTAGTGGGAGTGACCCCCCACAGAGGGACAAAAGGACCCCCTGATGATCCTCTAATCGCCTGAGCCAAGGTGTGAAACTGGGTGTGGGTCCCAATCAGCCAGAGTTTCGGGTGTGTTCATTGTGAAACCTGGCCCCACCTTATCATGCGAATTCCTGAGGTCAGATGGCCCAGGATGTGAAGCCAGGATGAGTACCCAGCCACTGGTACAGATATGTGGACGACACCTGGGTCAAAATCAAGACACAAGAAGTGGAATCCTTCACTGCGCACATTAACGCTGTGGATAAAAACATCAAGTTCACCAGGGAAGACACAAAGGACAACTGTTTGCCTTTCCTGGACTGCGCTGTGCACATTGAAGAGAATGGCAAACTCAACATCGAAGTTTACCGGAAGCCCACACACACGGACCAGTACCTCCTCTTTGACTCCCATCACCCTTTGGAACACAAACTTGGAGTAATTAGGACCCTACACCACCGGGCAGAACATGTTCCCTCTAAGCCTGAAGGAAAAAAGAAGGAACACACACATGTAAAGGAAGCACTCAAAACGTGCGGCTATCCTAAATGGGCGTTCTTAAAGTCAGCAAAGAGGCACAGAAAAGAAGACCAGACACCAGCGAGGGAGGATAAGAAGGACAGACGCAACAACATTGTCATCCCCTATGTAGCCGGTGTATCAGAGAAACTCAGGAGAGTTTTCTCCAAGCATGACATCCCGGTGTATTTCAGACCCAGCAACACCTCAGACAGAAACTGGTTCACCCGAAAGACAAAACGCCAAAACACAAACTTAACAACTGTGGTGTATGCTGTACAGTGCAGCGAGGAATGCCCAGACCTCTACATTGGAGAGACCAAACAGCCACTTCACAAGCGCATGGCACAACACAGAAGAGCCACCTCCACAGGACAAGACTCAGCAGTCCATCTGCATCTTAAGGATAAAGGACACTCTTTCGAGGATGCCAATGTTCACATTTTGGACAGAGAGGACAGATGGTTTGAAAGAGGAGTGAAAGAAGCCATCTATGTCCACTGTGAGCGACCACTGGCGTGCACAGATAGAGACGAGGTGGTGCTGAAGCACTTGCCCTTTTGCCCTCAGTCCAAAAAAGTGCCCTTTTGAAAGACGTGATTTTTTTTTTTTAAAGCTGCGCGATTTAAAAAGGTGTGAAAATAATGGCTTGATTTGTGCCCCTTCTTCAAAGACACCCGAACCCTGTCGCTTTTTCACTGTCACCGTGTCACGTGAACACGCTTGCAGTTCATTTGTTGTGAGGCGTGTAGCAGCGGCATGACATAGGACTACTTGGAGTAGGCATAGTAGGCTAACTATAGCGACTGGGAGCCACGGCGGACAACACGGCAGCTCTTTCCCTTCCCAACCAGTCAGGTAACCCATGAATCGAGTGAAATTATTCTGTTTGCCCTCTAAGACCAACCTGCAATTGTTTTGTTGTGAAGTAGCCTGTCAGAAACTGCACATGACAAACTTTGCCAGCTTGCCCCCTCCATCCATCCATATGGATAAACAAAAAAACGACACATTTAAAATGTAACCTAAACCATTTAGGCAACCCCACTCTCCATCAATTCCGACCTTTTTGCATACACTATTGAAAATATCACGTTATGCTATAGGCTACATGCCGTTAGGCAGAGGGCTCTTTTGAGCCCATTTTTCGTTACAAATTTTAGGATGATCTCACGGAAATCTGTGAATAAATACAAAGTTTTCAAACTGAAGTCAGTGACGGGAAGACATCACACTTTTTAGAGATGGAACTGCAGAAAAACCTAAAACCTTGACATGATTATGAATAATAGAATTATGGACGTTTCTCCGTTTTTGTGGATTAGCCTTTCCATAACTAACGTCAACTACTGTCCTACTTTGGTAAGATTGAAATTAATGTCTTTGACTGTTTTTCAAGCAACTTAAAGAAGTCCAGACGCTTTTCTTTGCAAGCTCCTTTGACTATGATGACCTGGATGACTGAGAACCTTCACAGACAAAACTTTGTACCATTTCTGCCACTAAATGTAAATTACAGAAACTTAGTTGATCTTCAAGCTAACAATGTGATTAATTACACAATGCTAGTTCTGAGCCAGAGCCTTAAAGCGTATAAAACCAGGACAAGGCTTCTTGGATGGAGAAATGAAGCCAATGTGAAAGTGTCTTCAAACTGCCTGCAGTGTCACTGAAGGCCACCAGATGGCGATAGTTGTGGCTGCAAAAAGACTGCCGGTCCTGTAGAGGTCTATGGGAAAATTGCTCTCTGTCTTGACCTCTCTGAAGACTTTCTTGCTAAGTTTATGGACTCACTTAACCATTTTGGGTCATGCTGAATGAAATGTAATTCTGTTTTGTAACTCTTCAAGATATTCTATTTCAAAATGGTGGATTATATGTGGTATGAAACCGCATACTCATTGGCTAAAGAGATATCAGTCACTAGTCAGTAGCCAGTGAGTTACTGAGGTTTTAAAGCTAGACCCACCCTTCCTCAGCACATTCATTGTTTTGCAACAAAGGTTAAAGTCAAGATAGTCACATTTATCCTCTATTCTCTCTATAGTTGGACCCACTATTGCTCTCAGAACCGCCTTAATTCTTCAAGACACAGAAACATTCCTCAGAGATTTTTGGTCCTTACTGGCATGATAGTGTCACAGTTGCTGCTCATCCATGATGCAAGTCTCACATTCGACCAAATCTCAGAGGTGCTGTATTTGTTTTTATTTAATTTATATAACCCTTGGAGGGTTTGAGCGTTGTGACATGACCATGTCCGTTCCTTTGCAACCACAGTGTAGCCATCAGAAGATGCTACATTCCCTGAAACTGTCCCCACACTAATACAAAACCAGCCTAAACCACTGATACAAGGCAAGATGGATCCATGCTTTTATCTTGTTAGCACACAATGATCTGAATGTGGCAGTAAAAATAGAGACTCATTAAACCAGGCAGTATTTTTCCAGTATTCCAGTCCAATTTTGGTGAACCTGGTGTGGTCTTCTGCTGCTGTAGCCTATTCGCTTCAAAGTTTGATGTGCTGTGAATTCAGAGATGTTTTTCTGCATACCTGAATTGCAACAGATGTTTATGTGAATTATTGTTTCCTTTCTGTTAGTTCAAAGCAGTCTGGCCATTCTTCTCTGACCGCATTTTTACCCAGAGAACTGCCACACACTGGATACTTTTTCATTTTCTGTCTATCATCTGTAAAACCTGGAGATGGTTGTATGGAAAAATCCCAGCAGTTCAGCAGGTTTGGAAATACGTAGACATACTTAGACATCTGAACATGGCACCAATGTCAAAACACCTTGCAAAAAACAGAGATGCTCTAAAGCATTTATCAAGTAAGTTCCAGGTGACCCTGTGACACGTACAAGGCTCTCTGGATCTTTTGCAGCTGTACGCTGAAAGGGCACGGGAAATATTTACATTCAAGGCATCAAAGAAATAACTGTTGAGTGATCTTACAGGAGCCCACTATGGAGCAAAGCCAGAGTGTGCTCTACTCTACATTTAATCACATCCCGGCTATTCTAGCCCTTCACATAGTTCAGGCACATGCCTTACAGCTCTGGCTTTAAAAAGGCTTTGTTACAATAAAACTAAGCTCTCAGAAACTCATATCAATTGCACCAGACTTCTGAGTATCAGTGGCAGGCTTTGGGAGTTTTCAAAAAATCCTTGCTGCACTATAATGTAATACCACCTACATATACAGTACACTTCTTGATTTCTTAGTTTTTTTTTTATATTTCACATTACTGTGGATGAATTTTGGCCCACTCTTCTCTGTAGAATTGCTTTAATTCAGAGGGTTTTTGAGCATGAACAGCCTGTTTAAGGTCATGCAAAAACAAGTCTGTTGGATTTAAGTCCAGAGATTGACTAGGCCAATCCAACACCTGCATTCATGCCATGCAGAGGTGGACTTGCTGGTGTGTTTCTAATCATTGTCCTGCTGCATAAGTCAAGTACTCTTTACCTGCGGATGTTCTCCTTTACTGTTAGAGAGCAGAATTCATGGTTTCATCAACTATGGCAATTTGTCCAGGTCCTGAAGCAGCGAAGCAGCCCCAGAACATCATACTACCACCACCATGTTTTACTGTTGATGTTCTTTCTATGAAGTTTTAATGCAAGATGTAACGGGACTCAAACTTTCCATAAAGTTCAGCTTTTGTCTCATCAGTCCACAGAATATTTCCCCAAAAGTCTTGGGGATCAACAAGAGGTCTTTTGGCAAATTTAAGATGAGTCTTTGTATTCCTTTTGGTCAGCAGTGGTTTTCTCCTTGGAGCTCCTCTATAGATGTGATTTTTTCCCTTTCATATTGTTGAATCAAGAACTCAGACCTTAACTGAGGACTGAGGTCTGTAGTTTATTTTTCTTGTGTGATTAATTATAGTTAATTCATGATTTAACACGGTGGTTGTAAGTCTGTTTTGAATTTACTCAGGTTATTTTTATCCAATATTGTGTAAACTTTGATGATCTTAAATGTAAATGTGAAAAAAAATTAAAAAGTAGAAAGACAGCAAATACATAGTCCTCACAGCTCTGTACACTACATGACTGAAAAAAAAATCACTTAGTAATTCTGTTTTCAAGTAATTTTTATGCACACAAATCAGCCCAGACAAGCAGCAAATCAGACAGTAGTTTCCTAAATATTGATACTATTTACTAAACACTGTTATCTCTGTTATCAATACCAAGAACTGGACTGAAATAAAGATCATTGTTTGGGATAATTAATATTAAATACTTATAGCAAAATGAAAATAAAGGAACAGCAAATTCAGTGAGCCCCATTCACTTCTGTCATCCAGTGGTTTACATGACACTAATATAACAGTGAGGATAACATGATGTGAGATGACTGCAGGAGAGGAAAGCAGCACATAAACATAAAAAGGATGTGGAGCTGAACTCTGAGATGCCATCTTCTCTTCAGTTGGCTTCTTGAATTTTTTCCTTCTTGGGCTCCTTCTTATCTTCTCTAGTAATTTGAGCTGCAAGGCAGGGGGGATTTTTATTCAGTAAAAACAAAACAAAAAATTACTTAATCTGTTAGGTGCTGAGTAGGTAACATTAATGTCTGTAGTGTGTTTTTACTGTTTTATTGGTTTTTAAAAAATGCTGAAGCAGAACTGTAGTTCACTGAAGGTCACACCTCCACATAACTGAGGAGAGTTGCACAGCTTGGCGATGATTGTCTGTAGATTCAATTAATAATTATTGTTGAATTAAAAATAAATGAATACAGCTGAACCGTTTAAACATTCTCAGTGGACATTTAAAACCTCATAAATGTGGAGACTGTAATAAAGTCCATAATTCTCTGTCAAATCCCTCCTAAGAACTTATCATATTATCATCATATTACAGGTTATTTTGGAGCTTGACAGGGTAAATTATGACAATTAAAAATGCCAACTTTTACTCTGTGCAAATGTGATTTTATTTTTATGTTTGCAGTTATGACAGAAATTGCAAATCAGTTTTTAACAGGATTATTTTTCTGCAGCACAATTTAGAGCTCTATAATTTCCCAATAATCCCCAAGACATTATCTCAGAAAGAACTTCATAAAATGTTAGTATTTAACAGAAAAAACAGAAAAGGCTCGGCGGGTTTAATTCATAATTTAAATGAATTGTTAGTTGGACTCAAAGGACTTCGGCAGAAACTTGTTTATCTCTTAGTAAGTGTGCAGCCTGAGAGCCAATTCAGGATGTGGGGAAATATCAAACTGAATGGGTTTCTTTATCTTTCTTTGTTAATGAATGTCCAATTTTACTCATGGAATAAATACATAAATACAAGACTGTTGTGTCGAAGATTTTCTGTGGTGTGTGGTCAGTTAATATTTTCCAAGAAACCATTTCACATCAAATGTGGATGGTTTTTTTTTGTATTCTGCTATTAACACTAAAATATATTTATATATTTTTCTTTAATTATTTGATGAGTTCATGTGTGCGTGAATGTTTTTCTTTAAGAACAAACAAGGGAGGTGGAAGGGGGTGTTAAAGGAGGATGCTGGAGAAAAAGTGCAGTCTAAGTGGGGCATGCAAAAGAGGACACATGCATTTCATGAACTACTTACGGCGAACCTCCAGTTTACACTCCACTGTGTCTTCACCGCTGTCGTTGACTGCTTTGCACGTATACACCCCCCCATCAAATGGACAGGGCTTACGGATCTCCAGCGTCAGGACACCTTGCTTACTGATCATCCTATACTTGGCTTCATTTGAGATGTCCATTTTGTTTTTGTACCATGTTACTTTGGGCTAATAAGGGAGGAAAAGTAGAATTATGTAAGTATATATTTTTGGGAAAAGATTTTGGAAAGCAGTTTAAATATTGATTGAATAACATAATAATAATACAATTAATACTACTACTACTACTAATAATAATAATAAAGATTTCAGGGTGGTCAAGATTATAATGATTACAGTTTGTTCAGTGACTTCCTCTCCACCACAGCTTCAAAAGTTTCCAGTTTGTAGCCAATCACAGAGCCAGCTTTGCTGATCTGTTCATTCAGCGTGCTGGAGTCTTGCTCATAGGGGGTCATCTGATGGTGGGGTTTTCTCTGTACTAGTTTAGGATTTGTAAAGTGCTTATTTATTTGCTTATTTATTTGCATTCCTGAAGTTTTTCTGATAGAGTTATTCTTTCTATCTATATCTATCTATCTATCTATCTATCTATCTATCTACACACACACACACACACACACACACACACACACACACACACACACACACACACACACACACACATGATCTAAAAAATTGTTAAGCACTGTATATAAGCAAAGGAAAATGTTTAACAAGGTTTAATTCTAGTAAAAGTGAATATCTTTGAAACATCTAATTCATACCCTACAGACCTTTGGTATTCCTCGCACGGCGCAGCTTAGGGTGGCGTTGTATCCTGCTATGACAGAACGGTCCACCAAAGGGCGTGTAAACTTGGGAGCCTCTGTGAAGTCATGATCCTTGTAGTTGGGTGGCTTGTATATGATACCTGAGAGGACAATTGGATATTTTCCTTTCAGTTCCAAAGAGCATATAATCATAACCACAAGTGCATCACACTGGCTATATTTGCTCACCTGTTTTCTGAATGTAAACACTGTCTTTTGTGCAGTACGGCTCTGGGCTGAGGCCCACAAGGTTTATGGAAAAGACTCGGAACACGTACTCATTCCCCATGATGAGGTCGGACACAACACAATGGGTTCGCCGGTACTGATCATGGACTGTATACCATTCCTTCACATTAATTTCAAAAAACACACGAAAAAACAGATTGAGTGTTTAAGTACCACTTTAAAGACAAATGTAACTGAATGAGTGAGGAAAAAGAATGAATCATCATACTTTTATAAATTGGTTTTATTTAGAGTCCAGAAGGGTGTCATTCATACTTATTTAAGTTTTCAGCTTAAAGACACCTGAAGCTACTCTGGATGGCTATGATAATATTTCATTTTATGACATTTAATCTTTACATTAAGGCACAGCCCACATAAAGTTACACAGGATATATTGTTTGTTCACTGAGACAAGGGTTTATTTAAAGGACACCTGCCCTAAGTGCTTTTATCTATGCCACATAACAGGTACACTGTTTTTGGTAACATGATAATAAACACTCCTACCTCACTATGTTGCAAGCAAACTTAATTTGATCTAATAATAATGGCTGGAGTGAAACATGAGCACTTGCTGTGCTGGCAGGGTAACAATGGTCCTGCGTCACTGTGCAGACAATCTGGACCAGCTCAAAGCTACAAGGATAAGATTAGGACATTCCTGGCTGACACTGTTCCTGGCGGCTCGAGGTGGAGGATGGTGGCAGTTGGAGCTCTTGCCAGGAGGCCAGATATTACATCACTAGTGACCCACAGAGGAAAGTTACTGGGAAGAGTCTGAATCTGACTTTAAAAAACAAGAATTGGGTGTTCAAGATCAAATTTATTTGCAGTTTTCGATAATCCACACAGGATCAAATGTCAGCAAAAAGGCTCAAATATACACAACGGGTTCGCCATTAAAGTCACTTTAATTTTTTAATAAATGGTTTTGAAAGGTTCTGCCTTATATCTTAACAAGCACTCACTGGAGTAACCAATACTAACAATAGGATCTAGGAAGGAGAATTGTAGAATTGGGCAGGTCTCTTGGAGACGTTTCTAAACAACTGCAGATTTCAAGATAAGGAGTTTACACAATTGTACGTAACTACAAGTTATTTAGATCTGCTACCATTTTGCTAAGGTCAGAAAGAAATTTAAACATCAGATGAGAACCACCAAGGCTCAAAGCTGCCACTAACTGGAAACTGCTGGAACACCAGTGTTACCGTTCACAATAAGGTTTAAATCGCCACAGACTGAGAGGTTATTGACCACAGCAGAAGCCTTTGCTCCAAAATCAGCATTTTCAAGGTGGACTGAAGTTTGCAGCTTCACACCCGAACAGGCCAAATGACTTCTAGAGAAAAGTTTTGTGCTTAGATGAGACAAAAATTAAGATGTTTAGCCAAAATGACAAGAGGTATGTTTGGAGGATGGTCAAAGTGGTAACATCATACTTTGGGGCTGCTTTTCTACCAGTGGTACTGCTGCATTGCACAAAGTGGACGGAATAATCAAACTTGGACACAGACGGATGTTCCAAAAAGACAATGATCCCAAACACACATCAAAACCTGCTTTGCAGTGAATAAAACGTTTAGCTTCTTTCGCGAACCTCCCAACCTAAACCCTACTGAAAATGTGTAGGCCTCCTTAGAAATTGGGTCTGTGTGATGCCAGAGGCTTGTTGATGGCCACCAGAAGTATCTGGTCAAGGTGCAACTTGATAAGGGACAATTAACCAAATACCATAGGTTAACAGCTGAAAGAAATTATTTAAAAAACAAATTACTATAATATTACTCGCCTCTGTCAGTGCGCCCCAGGGTGGCTGTGGCTACAATGTAGCTTGCCATCACCAGTGTGTGAATGGGTGGATGACTGAATGTGTAAAGCGCTTTGGGGTCCTTAGGGACTAGTAAAGCACTATACAAATACAGGCCATTTACCGTTACCATTTATGCCCATGATGAGTTTATGTAAACTTAAAAACTGTATGTAAACTGACCACAACTGTAATATACTGACTGACTAAGTTGGTGCTGGGAGCAGGCTGTGGTGGATAAGTAGGGCTTGCTTGAGAGTCCCAAGCCTCATTGATTTAATAAATCTTTGTTAACTGCTGACTTATATTTAGACTTTGCTAACTTAAAAAATAGTTTGGTTACATTTAGGCAACAAAACTATGCAGATGTTTCCAAATACAAATTCCAGAAACCAAACTTCTCCCATGTGCCAGCAGAAACTGCATGTTCAGCATAAGCTGCTGTAATTAGAGGATATGTTCCAGGAGGGAGACTAAAATATTAATCTGACCTCATCCAGGACCACAGACGGTTGGGCCAGGGAGAAAGAAATTTAGATTTGAGTGTTATTATCTCTTCTACCTAACCTGACCACTGGAGAAACACACTAGCAACAAAAATTACCAAAGGTTCCCCATGTGGAACATATTGCACAAATTTCTATTACTGGCACAGGTACCATAAAGTTGGAACAGGCATGGTACCACAAGAAAGTCGAGCAAAAGTGCTTCCAATAGATTCTGTCCACCAGGATTTTCCTAACCTGAACGTCTGCTCTATGTAACTTTTGGTACTAAAAGGTGGAAAAAGGGAAAGGAAAGTATTAGGTAAATTAAAACATTAAATTAATCTCTGCTTTTATTGAATTTAGCTGCTTATTATTGGGTGGAAAAGAATGGAAAAACATGCTAAAAGCAAAAGCGAGTGTTTGGATCCAGCTGGAGTCCAAATAGCTTTTTAGCGCAGTCTCACCATAGTCTTCTTGTCGGCTTTCTGAATGGTGTAACCGGTTATTTCACAGTTTCCGTTGTCCTTTGGAGGCTTCCACTCAAGCGCCACATTAAAACCCCAGGTATCAACAATCTTTAGAGCCTCAGGAGGGCCTGGGAGGTCTGTAGAAGGAAAAAAAAATAGGAGCTCTCATTCAGTGTCCACTGACAAAACATCTGTGGTGCTGTTTTAATGCAGTGATTTTTTATACTCCGATTAGAAGTCAAACGTAGCTCTCCATTTGTTCAGTTCTGCTTACCAACGACCTGCAGTGTTACTGCTGCTTTGTCCTCCACGTTTTCAATCTGCACCTGGAGCTCATACTTCCCAGAATGTTTTCTCTCTGTTTTGCGGATGAAGAATATCGTGTCAACTTCACTGTTCCTAACACTAGCTATTGTGGGATCTAGGGGCTCCCCATCTTTGCTCCATGTGACTTTTGGCCTGGGTTTCCCCTGCATCACAAGAAAAGAGAAAGGAATGGCTGTAACTCAGATTGCTTCTGTGTTTGTCTGCAAATAAGAGACAAGAAAAGCAACCTTTCAGCTCTCTCCTGTCACACTTACAAGTTCAAACAGCAGCTCATAAACAGAACATTGCTCAGCGTTGCCACAGTTGGTCAGCTTGTCAAAACAAAACTGCAAACTCCTTCTTTGAACACAATCAGGGCTGAGGTGATAGAGTGAGGGAGATGAGGAGCAGTTCTCTATAGACTTCAGTACAACCTGTCTTCTTTTTACAAACTCAGGACTCACCCACTGCTGGTCCATTAGAGTGTGGGTTCAAAACATTTCTACTGTGGCTTCCCTTTTCAGACCTGGACCTGGACCAGTCTATGGTCAATATCAAAGGCACCTCATTTTGAAAGTGGTTGACCTCAAAGTGGCATCACTACACTGCTTTGGTCCAGAGTTAAAAAATCTTAAATACTTTTGAGGAAACTACTGTGAATTTTCCCCCAAACAAGTTTTCCAAGCAATTATCTGACCTTACAGTTGAAGTTTCCTGATTCCAAAGAGCAGATTCTTAAGTGGCCTCATTCCTAATTACTGACAGCCTACATGTTAACATGAAAGTGACTTTTGACCTGGCGCCGTCTTTAGACCAAGGTTTACATTTTTTTATGTCCGTGCTGGGAAAGGTGAAATAATCCTACCTTTTTATCCATCCAGTCACACTGATATGACCACCAGATATGACCAATAATGATAAAGACATCAGTCATGTTTTACTTTGATATCAAACATAGGTAACATCCCGTGTTGTGTTTCATGTGTTCATGAAGCCACCTGAAATGGAATCACGATGTTCATGGTGTCTCCAACTTTCTTGATAAGAGTCTGACGGAGATTTCTGGGAAGCCAAATTTTAGGGCGTTCTGTGAAAATAAAACACAAAATAAGAGTATGAAAAAATGGCTGAGTATTGTGTATCACGTCCATGTAGGGAACTAAAGGATGCAAGCGAATAATGAAGCGTGTAATCTATAATTACTCACGCATAATCTCTCTGATGGTGACGGGCTGAGCCAGAGTGGCGGGAGCACTTGGTCCCGCCATGTTGTAGGCTCGCACACGGAACTGCAGCTTGTCTCCGGTGGTGAGGCCTTTGATCACCGTCGACGTCCTCTCTGTCAGACCCTCCATTGCTGGTATCCATTCATCAGCTGTTGCCACAAACCACAAAAAAATTCAAATAAATCAAACCACAGAGTTATGATGTGGAAATTAGCATAAATGCAACTTGCTCCGCTACGTACTGCCCTCCTTGCAGTACTCAATCCCATAGCCCTCAAGGTCAGCTGAGCCAATTCTCTCAGGCCGCCGCCACTTCAACGTGATAGAAGTGTCACTGACGTCGTCGACGCACAGTCCAAGGGGCTCGCTTGTAGGAGCTGAGGAAGAGGCAGAGAGCACATAAATGTCCCTATGAGTCAGCTAGAGCTTTAAAGCAATACATTACTTTAATTAATTACTCGACAAGTGGATGACAATAATCAGTACAAGATTATTTAACCCTTCTTCAGAGCCATCATCACATTACACTGCAGCTTTCCTTTTCTTTTGTTCCACACCAGGTCAAGTCAGCAAGCTCCAAGTCATCGACAGTAAGAAAAAAAAACTCCCTTCTTAAAGTCTACCTAATAAATTGCATTTCATTACACTTTAGAGTCCTGTTCCAAAAAAGGAGGCCTAGTAAAATTTGTGAACCCTGTAATGAGGAAAAGCTCAAAGCCAGAGGGCTAACTCAAACCTCAGGTTAGTTATGAGGAACAGGTCTTCTCTCCATTTCCTCCACTTTTGCTGCACATTATGTCTTTCTTGAAACCCCAGGTAGATGCTAGTTTGTCATTCATTTTATTTAAAATAATTCCTTCCACAATCAGTCTGTCATCAGTGTCAGGACAGTGACAGAGAGCTTTAGAATTTAGGGATCATATATATTATATATTAATGCACAATCTTTTTAACTTTTTATCCTCTTACAATTGATCACATCAATGATAAAAAGGCCTTTTGTAGATATTTTTTAGAGATGATGTTAATATTTGAGTGAAGATGAATGTTGTGTTGCTAAATGCAGTATAATGTGAGATTTTTAATATAGGCTCCACATAGTGTGAATGTTATTAAATGCTCTCGACTGTACATTTAAAATGTAAAATCTCCATGACCCCAGATACCTTTTGCATCAGAAATCACCATAATCTATCTTAGTGGATCTCACTGGGTCCTATTTTGTGTGTCAGTTTATGGCTGAATAAAAATATTTAAAACTCTAATGTAAAGAGAATTTAAGGAGAACATGCCAGGTAAGCAATGACTGAGAAAAGAAAATCACTATTTTTCCTCATCTTATATTTAAATTAATTTATTTTTAAGGCAAAGATCTACACTTAGTTAAAAAGCAGGTTTTAGAGCATTTTAATTGAATTATGACAATAATGCTGTTTGCCTTGCAGTAATTTTACTAACAGACCATCCAGAATTTCCTGTGCTGCAGTTTTGATGAATTCTGTATAGATATCTGGGCTAATTTGCATCTTTCTTTCCTGCAGTGTTCCTCTACACTCTATAATTGTATATATAGCTTGCTAGTATAAGCTTGACTACATCCAATAAGATAATAATCGACAGCATTTATTACATTTCTGTGTTTAAGAAGCAGTGGTAGACCGTCAAATTAAATTCAGTATGCACTTGTGTAAGTTCTTGTTAGCATACACAGATCATACTCAGGCAGCTGTAGTGGGAGGTATGTGAAGATGAGCTATTGGTCTTATATAGTCCACAGGGTTTAGCACAATCTTCATCTCCAATAATGAAATTCAGCGTCAGGTTGCCTAATCCTGTCCTAACTTGAACAACAAAGACATATTAATTAAATATTAAATGTTATTAGTTATCAAATGGCCGTTTAGCCCATAAGCCAGATTTAGGCATCATTTTCCATCCAGTGAAATATGAGTCTGTGAATATGACTGACCTCGACTTGCCAGGCTAAAGTCCAAGTGGCTGTGATACTTTGTGTGACAGGTGATTTCAGACCTGTGGCTCTGGAGCGCTATACAGCTCTTTTGCCTGGGAGTTTCTCATCCATAGAGACCAAGATGGTCGATTTTCGGCCTTACATCTTTGGATTGAATCTTTTCTTTTAGGAGGACAGTTAGAAGAACAGCTTCAATGGGTTAATTAGAATTTGTGTGAAACAGAGGAGGAACTGATTTAGTGGCTAGTTTAGCCCTATTGTTATCACTCTGAGGACAAACTGAAAGCATATGCGGAACTGTGAACAAACTGAATAGCTACTCCATCTTGCCCTTAAACACGTAGAAACCAAATGTGTAAAGTTTCAAATATTGTGTGACTATTTCTGTGTGTGTTGCACAGCCAGTAAACGTGTTAGGGAATGATTTGATGAGCAGTCAGTGCACTGACAAATATTTACTTAATCAAAATTCACTGCCAGCATGACCTAAATATACAGTCAGCTATGACCATAATAATTTTGCTAGTGTGGATTGAACCTTTTTCTAAAACCTGCATGATAATCCAACAAAAAATAAAATCAAATAAAAATCACATCCTAAAATCCTAAATCAAAACAATGCCTACTGCAAACAGGCTGTGGGTCTGGCTCAGCGGCAGCAGCAGGCTCCACGGGGGTCTGCACTGCTGGGGCTGCAGCTTCCTCTGCAGGAGAACCACTTTCTGTCAGAGTGACACCTTTTGCTGGTGTTTCATCCTCAGCTGGTGCTCCCTCTTCTCCACTGGGTGCTGCCTCTGCACTACTGGCTCCAGGTTCCTGTTCTGCATCAGGAGGTGGAGGTGCCTCTGTCTCAGCTTTACTGTGTTCACAGTTTGCTTGTGCATTCTCTGGAGCCCCAGCTGCCGTTTCTTCCACAGGTTCCAAAGACTTCTTATCTTCCACTGGCTTCTTCTCAGCCGTCTTTGAGAGCTTAGCCTTTGTCATGTTTTTCCTCAGTGCATAGACGTCCTGCTGTTAATTTAAACTGGTGGTTGTATCTGCTTCTTCAACGTGGTCTTTTTCTTTCTCTCATTGACAGTCTTCTCTTCTCGTCCTGCTGTCTTTGTTGTAATAACGATGCTTGTTCTGCAGCAGCCTCCACAGAAGCAGTGACCCCCCTGTGTGTTAAGCAGCTGGTCCCAGCAGAGTCAAGGGCTTCCAGGCCATTATTTATAGAGAGGGATGCCATGGATAGTTTCCCAATCAGCTGTCTTAGGAGTGACTGACCATCTGGATACACTGATGCTCCCTCTTAAATCAACAAGTGTAGGATAAGATTGCAGTTTAGATAAATTAGTGCCACAATAAAAGACAACTAAAACCTGACCTGCTGAATGAAAAATGACAGTCATAAAGAGTGCATCTAACTCCAAACCTTGTTTGGCTGTGGAACTGGGCACTTGCATATGTGGCAAGGCACCATCAATGCCTCTAAAGTCTGTATATACAGATTTTAGAGCTACACATGCTCACATCCAGATTATGTCATATATTTCAGTAAAAAATGCTAAACTGCATACTGCATCTAGTACAGCCACATATATTTGGAGAAGAGGAGCCCAGGAGCTGAACTGGTGTGCCTGCAGCCCAGTAGACTATTGATGAACTAGTCATAGACTATCAATTGTTTTAATTAAAAGTCCATTCTAAATCAATATCATAGGAGCCTGACATGCGTTCGGTGTCTCAGTGACTATTTACTCATGTTTGCGTTATACCACAGAAATGCCACTTCTTCCTTATAGCCAACAGACATGCTCTGTACTCCTGAGTTAACTCAGAGATGATCTTTGCATCATCATGTTTTTGTTTTTTAATTTGTTACATGCGCAGTTCACAGACCCTGAACTCATGACCACATTACAAGTCACCCTAGCCCTATGACCTGAGTGAAACGTTAGACTGACTAAGTCACTGGAACTTGCATGACCCAACTTATTCAAGTCAAACATGCCAATGTTATCACAATCTGTCTTTACAACCAAGACAACTCATCAATCAACCTTTTCATGAAAGTGACCTGAATGAAAATGGAACATCCACTTATCCATTTCAGTGTTGCAATTATTTCTGTTTATTTAATCTAAAGATAAATTCACAGACTCACCGATTGGCACAAATGGCTGAGAGGCTGGACTGTGACGAGACATACCAATGCTGTTCACAGCATAGACTCGCATCTCATACGGCACACCTTCTATCATACGCTTGGCTTCATAGGTGGTTTCAGGGTAGGGGTCAAAGTTGAGTCTCATCCACCTGTAGCTCTTCAGCTTCTTTCTCTCCAGCACATACCCTGCAAATTCAAATGTGTGTTGCCATTGGCTTGGTGTCTCCAAGGAAAAATAAAGGAAGATGCAAAAAGAAAATGGCTCATATTATTATGAAATAAAGCCCATTAGAAGTTATTTTTACCAATTATTGGCTGGCCACCGTCCAACAGAGGGGGTTCCCATTGAACGACACAGGAATCTTCACCCACACTGAGGATTGTGGGAGCCATGGGAGGATCAGGAACATCTGGAGGAGAAACATTACTCTTCTTTTTGTCAGAAGAAAGTTTGACATTCATAGATAAATTTCATAAATTTACAACTTTGATGGCTGTTGGTGTGTGTTAATTGGTATTGCTGGGGCTTTGGTAGGGAGAATAATGATAAAAGATGTCTTACCGACAACTTTCACGTGGATATCTGCTGTATCTTCCCCAGCAGGGTTTCGAACCACAACAGAGTAGATTCCCTCATCCTGCCTTTCAGCACACTCAATAGTGAAGACGCAGTGGCCCTTGGTGGTTTCCACATGGACCCTACCATCTCCCTCTGTGACGACCTACATGAGGACAACCATGAAAGTTACTCGATTATATTGAGCAAAGTTTTTTTTGGGAATTTGTGCTGCACTTTCTTAAAAATGATTGTTGTAGCCGGATCAACTATGACTTTTAAGACGAATACAAATAACAATATTTGCTGATTTAAAAAAAAAAATCCAAGTGTATCAGCTAATATTTTACACTGCCATTTGTGTGGTTAATATTTGTTAAATTTTTTTTTTTTTTACACTTTGCCTCACTCTGCTCACTCTGCTCAATTGCAGAGTGCCCTGTGGTGGACAAACCATGCAAATTCAACTCTCATAACGTATTTGAAGGGTGTTTCTCCCCTTTCTTCTTGACTTTGTTGAAGTCATTTATCAGCTTTTATAAATGCAGACACTGAATGCTTTCATTATTATTTCCATGAATATACAATTTAGCATGTCAATTTGCTGCTTTACAACTTGAAGATCTAATTTGAAATCTAATTTCATGAGCTAATTAATTCCTCTTATTTTTTTTTAAAATAGAAAGTAAAAAACCTTCAGATTAAGTCTCAGAGTAGGTGAACTTTAAAATGCTAATATAACATACTGGTCTGACTGATAGTATTAACCATTTGAATTTTTTTCTTGACCAATACCGGATTGAGGTGATGCTGCTCTTGCTTCCTTTATGACAAACTTAATATTATACCTTGACAATATTTCTCAATTACTATATTTAGTGTTGGAATCTAGTATTTAGTTGCATATTTTATCTCCAGTTGTGTAGCAGTTAACACATTTGCTTGCCAAACAAAAGATTGCTAGCTCATTTTCAACTAGATACAAATATCCCCATTGGAGTCACATCAGGCAAAAAACTCTGCCAAATCAGACGTGTGGAACTACCTGTTGTCGTGACCCCTTGTGGCAAGAGAGCTTCCAAATGTCGTTTTCATGCTCATATGGTTTATACCTTTTCCATACTGTACACATTGTACTTGCTGCTCAGCCTCCTGTGCCCTCTGTCTGTCTTAGGGAAGAGTCATAACATGCTCTTACCTTAGTGACATGGATGAACTCTGCATGCAGTTTTATCCTGTTCTTAGTGTTTAAAACTGACACAGAGGAAGGAAAAAACCATGGTATTCACTGGAGAAAGTGTTTTTAAGAAAATCCATGTATTAGTTTACAACTGTTACTTCTGCTCTTTGAGGTTTTCTTGTTAAAGTCTTTTCAAAGCTCAAGCTGTAAGACAGCAGGTTTACAGCACATTTCTACAATACATTTGCAAATCTAAATGCATGACATGTGACGTTACTGTTTATGTGTCACAAAAGCTTGTAAAGGTCAGCAAGTGCACATGCGTAGAAACTGAGGCATGCGCTGGCAGTGCTGGCGTGAGTGAAAAAAAAAACAAACAAAAAATAAGCATATAATGAAAAGTACACTTACTTCCCCATCCTTCGTGGTCCAAGAGGTTGTATGCCCTCCTTTGTCATCTCCACCGGGTTTTACAGAACTAGCCTACATTTGAGCAGAGCAAAGCCTTAAAAGCCAAAGAGGACAGAGAGGGTCCCCTCAAATCAAAGACTTGCAAACTACAGCTAGCATCACTGTTGGAAGCCATTAGCAGCACTGTGCTTACTCAGCTCGATGAAAGCATCAAAGTTTACAAGCCAAAGCAGGGAGGAATGGAATATGGAATATGGAAGAACTAGCCTGTTCCACTTTAGATTATCAAAAGCAATTTGATGAAAATATACCTCCTTGGCTTGTTTAATATTGGAAGCATGTAACATATTGTTGCATTCATTTTTAAAATGCAGTATTAGTATGTCTTTCAAATATAAAATAATCAGCTACAAATATAAACTAATCAGCTACAACACTGAAACTGCAGACAGGTAAAATGAACAACATTCATGTTCTCATTGCACTGCAGTTACATTATTTAAGGACATGCACCCCCATGATGATAGCACTCCCCGATGGCAGCCAGCCACCTCACCCAGCAAAACCAAACAAAAAGATCTTTTTTCCTGGCTTCTGAGATCCCTGTATCTCAATCAAATTGAGCTTGTAGGCTCCGCTATCCAACCTCGGAGGTCTCACCTGGGTCAGAACAGTTTTGGTGGCACAACAGTGACCTGTACGCTGTCACGTAGGTGATTTAATGTTGTGATTGATCAGTGTGTCTTTGGTAATGAATGAAGTGGGGGGGTTTTTTCCGGATTTCAAATCTTACCTATATAACTCTGGACTGGTGGCACATGTCTTAATTAATGATTAATAGCACAAGCCTTCCATTTGTCTTACCTTTTCTCCTTTGGTCCAGATCACTGTTGGAGCTGGGTCTCCAGTGATGGGGACGTCCAGACGTAGTTTGTTGCCAGCCACCACCACAATGGTTGACTCGGCGGTGCGACCCATACAGTCTAAGTGGATCTTAGGAGGATCTGTGAATGTAATGTAAATGGTTAAAATGGAAAAATATTTTGTATTATGACTGGTACAATCTGCGTAAGTTGGTGGCTGTGTACCTTGGCGTGGCACATAATCAATCTTCACCTCTTGGAAATCAAGAAAAAAACAATTAAATAAGTTATTTAAGTAAAATTTGAACATGTGAGTCTCTAAAGAGACTCTAATTTTAAAGTGTAAGAATATAAAAGCACACATTTTACCCAAGAAATTTAGTTTAGCAGAGAGGTTGAAAGCATAGCCATCTGGCACAAATGTGTAGTCCCCCTCATCCTCCGGTTTGACGTCATCAATGGTCAGTTTGTGGATCCTACGGGGTCAAAAACTTTAGCTTGTGGCGTCATGGAGTGCAGGCAGCATACCGAACACGCATTACCACGTGCAAACATGTCCTCACCTGCCAATATGCGCGATGTTCACTCTGGCATCAGGCTTGACTTCGACGCCATTCTTGTACCAGGTTCCCCTCACGTTCTCATCTGACACCTCGCACTTGAAAACCGCCTGATCTTTTGCCTTCACTGTGAGGTCTGCGATGCTCTGGTAGACTTCCAGCTCTTTCTCTACATGTTCAGAAAACACAGGCTCAGAGTGCAGATAACAGCAGGCCTTCTGCTTTATGAGACGCCAGGTTTAGTTGATAGCTTGTGAGGATAATATGATTAAAAAAAATAAAAGCTCCAGCGACTGTACGCGTGGATAATGTGATAATGATTTTGAGCATGAGGGTCTCCTCTGTGTGTTGTATCTTAGCTACAGACACAAGAGGAATAGTTAATTAGATTTATAGTAGAAAATAAAGTGGCAAGATATGAGGATATGAGGACCATATGCAGGAGCTTCGGGTTATTACTGTATATCAGATGAAATAATGTACAAGAGGGTTATTAAAGTTGTCCCAGGGAAATTGTTATCTGGGTGAGATATCTCACACCGCGCTCCTTTTAAAGGTTACAACAGTTTCACGTCAGCTCACTGCTAGGTAGGGCATATATGATGGGAATGTCCAATGGCATTATAATGGGAGCTCTACTGTGGACTGAGGTGTTGATCCCTGCAACACGATAGCAGCTGGTAATTCTTGGCAGGCTCGCCGTTCAATTAAAAGGCCAACAAAGAGGCAAAGATCAGGTTTATATCTACACACACCTCTGAAACACACACACACACACAAACAACATATGCAAAGGAGAGATCATGCATATTCAATATAAAGCGAAGAAATTTTAAACAGATGTTGATGACCATTGTGTGATAATCTTTTCTTTTAGAGGGATTTTGATGAATGTTTTGTTCTGTCAGATAATGGTGCTAAAATGGTTACAGGGAAAACTAACTAGATTTTTCTTAATGAATTTTGCCTACGTCCATGTATGGATGAGTTTGAACAGTCTCCATCCATTATTTCTAGATCACCTGTGGAATTAAAAATAAAACATCTAATCACCTTCAAAGAGACACTTGTCTTAAATATACCAAAGACCATCATGTTATTGAAAAAAAAAAGTTCCAAATCTAACTAATTTCTCAAAAGGAGACTTACAAAATTCAGTTGTGCCCAGCGGGGATCCTACATCTGCATCACCGAGCTGCTGTGACTTGGTACTAGAGGAAAATCTACCATCTAATAATAAAACATACTTTCAAACCACAAAGTACTCTTTGCCCTTTAGGTGAAATATATGTCTTCTAACTTTAGCTTACATGTGCTCTTACATCTGTGGAGCAACCTTGGGACAATGATAGGTGCTATATCCTAAAGATAGACCACAGACCAAGAGTGGCAAGGCCACGGAGCTATTGGCAAGGTATGGGAATGCGTCCTTGCAGAATTCATCACTGACAAAAATGGTTCATATGGTTTGTACGGCGTAACTGACACTCACCCTGCACCAGGACTTCTGCCACAGATTCGCCACCGTTTGTTTTAACCTTGTAGTGGCCACAGTCTTCTTTGGTGGCCTCGTTAATGATCAGCACATGCTTGCAGCCGTCTTTCTTGAAGCGATACTTGAAAGATTCGTCTCTTGTCAGCTCCACACCATCTTTCTCCCTGAACAGAAATTAAAACCACAATTAAAATTAATATGATCAACAAACATGGTGAAACGTTTCAGATAAAAAGAGCTAGTTACACTGCTCAACCATTTTTCAGAGGTTGCCTACTTTTGAGGTAAAATGCACTACGTCTTGTGGATGTTGATGTCACTGAATCCTAGTATGACAATTAAAACAGCTAATTGGCTAGACGTTAGATTTTTGTTACATTTTGCATCATATTATGTACAGTACATAATATGTTGCTAGGAAAATGGTAAATAGATGGTGAAACATGTTACTAAACCATGTGCCAACATATGTGGAAATGTAGCATAAGGCAAAATCACAGTAAGTAAGTTGGCACTGCACACTAAATCAAAATCTGAGGATACTTTTCTGTATTTAATCAGTATTTAATTCATCAATCTTTCTCCATTTTGACAAGATCCCCAACACCATTGGCTGAAATGCAGTCCCAAAACCATGACAGAGCCTCCACCGTGCTTTACAGATGGCTGCAGATACTCACTGTTGAAGCTCTCTCCTGACCTCCTCCATATGCACTGATGATTATTTGTACCCACAAATTTTAATATGGATTCATCACTTCATCAGACCTTACTTTCTGTCCAACTGAGGTAAACTCGCTAATCTCAGGCTTCTTTTTATCCTGTTTCACTTCCTCAAGAATGACTTCTTGTCAGCCAAACTTCCACCGAGACCATTTGTGATGAGGATTTGATGAACACTAGACTGATCAACTGAAGGGCCAGTGTCAGGGCTTAGCTGACATTTCCCCTGTATCTTAAGGACACGACTGTCAGATATTGTTAATCTACTGCAGACATTTTTTAAGCCAGGTTCTTTCTTTTTTTGTCCTCCACTTGCCCAAATTCCTCAGATTTTTTAAGAACACACTGCATACCACGCACCACAAACTACTTATTTTTGCAACAGGCTGCTAGTAACAAAAAGCTTAAAGAGTTACAGTTAAAATTACTTCTTTGCTTAGTTGCCTGCTATGTTTAGACACATGACTGAGTCATCCCTTGAGATAAAAGAGCTTGAATGATTAATATTTCAATGTTAGGTGGTTTAGCACTGACCTGTGGGATGTTTTGACATTTAGAAATTTCATCTGTTTCATCACTTAAAAATATTATGACACACGCGTTGGTTTCATCACTTAGCAACATGTCTGATTATGGTTCAGTGCATTTCATTGGTGAGTTTTTGTGTACTTTTCATAGTATGCGGTGGAACAAAATTTAAAATATTATTCTGGGTGTTACACTTTAAACAACATGTAACTTTAGATTGCAACATTACAGATTTCCTGCTTTCAGAATCCAAGGTCAGAGTACAGGTCAATAGGTGAAATAAAGACAATATCTTAAGTTAGAACGTTTACATTGCATTTCAGAATTGATCCAATTTGAATTCACATGAGCCCAACTTCAACAAATGGGATACATTGTTTAGTTAGATGGACCATGTACAAATTAATACACATGCCAGTTTGGGCCATTTTTGCAAAAGAATTCAGGTTTGACTATTTGTTTGAAGCATTTTGGCTGCAGTCCTGTGTTATACACTTATTTTATCGCTTTAGCAAAAGTTGGAACTTTCAGATGATTCTCACTTTGTTACATCCACCTGTTTCTTTTTGGGTTTTTTTGCATTTTAGTTACACAATCACACATTTCCTTAGCTCAATTTACTGGCAGGTTTAGGTCTACTTGCGTCACTCCATTAAATACACAAGGTGACCTTTCAGATTAACAGGTAATTCAGGAATACATAGAACCACAGAGAACTGTAATACAGAGGTGGTATATCTGATACATTTAATCTTTGTACTTTGTTTCAACAAACCTACACTGGCCAGACAATAATAGCTTGTATACATTTGTAGCAGCAACTTTCTTCTTCGGGTAAAGGTCATGAGGGACATACTGAATGGCTCATGCAACCTTTTCATTGAGATGATAATTCACAGCTTGTAGCAACACTTCACAGTCTCTGAGGCCTGGTATCTATCTGCAGACATGACATCCTCAGATGCCATCTGTGGGGTGTCTGAGCAACTGTTAAGGATCCAGCAAATTAAAAGAGAGCCTAAATTTAACCCGATTAAATATAATTTAATGGTAGATGGCATTTTGAATACTTTTTTATTCAGTCATGATTCATTTATTTTATTTAATAATGATTATTCACTTTTTTATAAATTGGGACATGGATGATCAGTTACTGGCTGCTTAGCCATGAGTGTAAAGAAAAACATCTAACCATTTAACATTTGCTCCTTCCTCTGAGACTTCACACTCTAACTCCACCCGCTCACCCTTCATGACCATCTGATCCTCCAGATTTTTCACTACCAGGACAGGAGGCTCTGCACAAAACAGATAAGAACATGTGATTTAGCTGAACATCTCTGTTTTTGCATACCTGTGCTGGAACGGGTATGTTGTGAATGTTCTCAAAACATAAAATACCTTTAACAAAGAGCTCAGTGGTGCACTTCTCATCTCCCACTTTACAGGAATACGCTGCATCATCTGCCAGGGAGCAGTGGTTGATGGTGAGGTACCGCATGTTGCCAACACTCTCAAATATGTACCTTGACAGGGAGGAAGATTATCATACAATGAAAACACTGTTTTTATTTGTTTTTTAAAACCACAATATAGCGTGTGAGAAGGAAAGGAAATGTTTTGTATTACTTATGACACTTACTTGCTATCGATTTAACCAAATGACGCAATAAAGGCACAAATTAGGGAAGTTGGTCATGGAGAGGCAAAAGAGAGAAATGAAAAACAATCAGTAATATAGTTAAGTATGTTCTTCCTAAAGTTTTGCAACAGAATATAATAAAAAGCCACCCTGAGCATCTTCTAAAATGATTTAAATAGAATTTCAGATGAACAACAACACATTAAAAAGAACTGCAAAATGCAGAAGCAGTGTGTGAAAACTAAGCACAGCCCATGATTCAATAGCTTGTGGAAAGACCATTAGTTGCAATAATGTGAAGTAATCATTTTCGGTATGACTTTATCAGGCTTTCACATTGGTGTGGAGGAATTTTGACCCACTTTTTTGCAACATTAATACAGGTAATTGAGGCTTGTGGGCATTTATTTATGCCCATGAGGTCTGGACTTTGACTGGATTATTGCAACACCTTGATTCTTTTGCTGATCATTGTCCTTTTGCATGGCCCAGTTTTGGCAATTTTGACATATTTGACTCCAGAACACTTTGGTACACAGAGGAGTTTATGGTCGATTCAGTGACTGCAATTCCTGCGGCTGCAAAACAACCCGAAATCATCACCCCCTCCACCACATGGCCAAACATCTTCACTTTGGTCTCGTCTGTCCAGAGGACATTGTTGCAGAAGTCTCGTGGTTTGTTGAGATGCAACTATGCAACCTAATCCATGCTGCCAAGATCTTTTTAGAAAGAAGAGACTTTCTCCTGGCAACCCTTCCAAGCAAGCCAGCCTTGTTCAGTCTTTTTCTGATTGTACTGTAACAAACTTTAGCATTTAACATGTAAGAGTCTGAGTTGTAGTTGTTGGGTTTTTCCAAATTTTCTGCCATGGGGTGAATTTGATGGGACGTCCACTCGTGGGAAAATCAGCAGCTGTTTTAAATGTTTTACAACTGAATATATGCTTCCCCAATGCAGAATGACAGACTTTAATGTGTTTGAAGTGAAGATTGATGTGCAACAATGATAGCTTCTCTAAGATCACTGATGTTTTCTTTCCTGCTTCTCATTGTGTTAAAATATATCTGAATGCTCCAGATCTAGAAACTGCCAAAACATCTGCTTTTATAAAGCCGCTCACATTTACCGATGATCAATCAAATTCCTGTGGAAGTGTTACTTAGTTTTTCCACACACTCCTCTTCCATCACACCTTAATCTTTGTTACATAAATACTGACACAGTGTAATATATAATATGTGCTGTTGTTCATCTGACTTTAATTGTATTTAACTAATTTTAAGACCTGCTAAAAACCAGATTATTTTTTTGCAGAGTCATTTAAAACTTTAGAAATAAAACAGCGTTCACTTTCTCATTCAGAAGGCTGCATGCATTTTAAGTATCCCTCAGCTCACCCCGCAAACTGAGGCATGAGTTAAGACAAAATACTTGCATCTATAAAAATAAAACTTAGCAAAGGTGCACAGGTAGGGTGTATTCAGACCTTCCAGTTGGTTGAATTTCTTGCCCGTTTTTCAGCCACTTCACCTCAATATCTGAATTGGCAACCTCAACAGCCAGTTTTATTTTGTGGCCCTTTGACACTTGGTAGGCAGGATCCAGCTTTTTGAGGAAAGCTGTGTTTCAGAGCATAAATAAAATAAAATAATCAGTCTCTGTTAGGTTTTCATTTAAATTGTGTTAGTTTTGCTACTATCTCAGCGCACCAACCTTCACTTTTCTTTTCATCTTTCTTCATCTTCTTCAGCCTCTTGAGCATGCCCCTCAGGTCGGTGATTCCGTACTGAAAAGCAATCTTTTCATATTCAGTAGGAGGAGCCTGGCTGAGGATGTTCCACACATCCACATCGGTCTCTGTGTGCACCTGCACGGTTCTAACACACAAAGACAGAGATGTTAAAACCACTTGAGTGACACAAATGAGTGAAAAGAAGCAGGCTGTTAAAACAGGGACAGTCACTGTAACACACTGGCAAAACTGACACAGTCAGATTCATTGATATCGCATGCATCAGTTCATTATTCGATACTGAAAAACTAACAAGCAACCGCTCAAGAGTCATTTTAGTAGATTGTTTACAAACTTGTAGCTAACGATTAGCTTAAACAGATCGATATCGATTGTGTTTTGTAATCTCCTGTTGTGTCATTATGGGCTTGATCTCATTTTGTAGTTATTGTAAAGCTAATTTCAAGAATTTAGGAGTATTACAAACTACATGAACTAAATTACTGAGCCACCTGAGAAAGGCTTTCTATGAAGCTCCCCATGCACATTTTTTGTGCTGCTGTTAATGGACAGTTTCTCATATAGCACTTTTTTGTCCTACTTAGGCATTCAAAGTGCATTGTACAACATGTCTCATTTACAGACACATTTAAACGAGCATTTTTTCCCCTCGCCTAAATGCTTTCTCTCTCATGGTCATTCTTCAACTCAGGGTTCAATATCAAGCTTGAGCAGCCAGGGATTTTATGACTAACCTTCCGGTTAGTCGATGACTTGCTCTACCTCCTGAACCACAGCCCTGTACCCTGCTTCATAACAATGTATTATCTTCGCTACTAAATTACATTTGGTAGTGAAGACAACAAAAAACTTGATGATTGAAAAAAAGGTTAAAGTGGTGGTGAAGGCATGGCAAGAGTTTGACTTACTTGTAGTACTATATTTCCATATATACCTACTTTGTATTTCTTCTTCTTCTTTTTTTACTTTTTTAAATTTTATGTGAACTTATTTATTTATTTGGTTATGTTTAGGCACCTAAACTACTTGCCTAACCCCATTAAATAAAGAACTGGCTGCCAGAAAAGAGGCAGAAATAATATAGATAAAAAAAATAGAGAAAACAGCTTTCCCTTGCACTATAATTGAGGCCTGAAATTCATTACTTTCATACAGTCCAGTTGCGCTGTTCACCTTCCATATGAGAGTGTCACTGTTAATAAAAGTTATAGATGTGAAAAACTATGAGATGCTTAAATTTCCCTAGCAAATATGATCCCCATTAAACATTAATATCAACATATTTGTATCAAAATAAGATAAAATGTGCATTTTCTTTTTCTTTAGAGCAGTTTCACTACAAATGAGAATGTCTCCTTTTCATACCTTGGATTAACTAAGCTGTGCACACTGCTTGTGTACCTCTGTGTACCTGTCATCTGTTTCCTTGTTGCTTACTTGCTGCTGATGTCTTGTTTGGTGTGAGACTGCCTCCTGAGTAAAGTTTTGTTTAACTCCGTCTGCCTGCTCTGTGCATCATGTAATGGGGAATTATTATGCATTTGTTTTACATACTGTCAAAATGACTGACTCTTGCTTATGCTTCTGTAATAGACTAGCAGCACTTAATCAGCTAAGAATGATCGTGATTTCAGCGTTACTATTAATTATTGCAGTCAAATGTTTGCTGTCATGGGGGAAAAAAAACACGTAACACAGAACAATAAGAAGTTTCCCAGTGACATTCAGACAACGTGTCAGCAGTTTCTTACCGATTTGAGGGTTTTAAGAAACTGCTGCTCATTCAGAGGAAGAGCCCAAGAGGCAAATATGGCAAAACAAACCAGAAAAGTTAAAACACAGCATTTCAAAAGCAATGCAATCAGCAAATTAGAAATATGCTTTTAAAGCACATTAAATATCATTACAATGGTTAAAATGCACTGAAGCAATCGTGCACACGCTAAACCTGAGTCACAACGTCAGTCAAAAATGACTCATATGCTAACAAAGCATGCATTGTTTGGATTTTAACACAGGGTTTGCTTATAGTGAGGCATATATGCGGGTTTTAGGGATGTGACATGTGTTAACCCCGAAGACTTTCAAAGAAAAATGTAGGTGCACGGAGGTGGAAGTATTGTCAGACTTATTATAGACTGAGTGAAATGATCTTCGGGGCTGTGACAGTGGTGAGCAGGGGATTTATTTAAAGTGTCAGGAAAAACAATGGGATCTGACAAAGTGACTCAGGATGTTATGTGATGGAAAATCATGTGTATACGTTTAAAAAATGGTAACACTTTTTTCTATTCTGCGTGACAGACAAATGTATAAGCTCGGAGATAATGAACACATCATGCCACCTTAAATTATCACTGTGCATTGTTAATTTGTGTTCAGGCTTATTTGGTTGCAGATCCGTGATCATTCCGACTTTTAGTTTGCAAATGCAGAAGTAGCTTACTCTCTGAAGATGCAAGGAGATCCAGAAGGAATGAAAGCGTGAGAGTTTTAGATTATAAAGGGCAACCCCCCCAAAAAAACAACAACAAAAGCTGAAAGACTATAAATAATTAGAATTTTTTTGTTTATTAGTTTGTAATTGCTTACCTCTTTTTTAATAGAGTACTGAAGTCCAGCTCTCCTGAGTCATCATTTCCGTCTGTGCTACTGCAGGAATCAGAAAATATCAACAACCCAGTAGGTTACCTTTTTCTCATTTCTTCAATAAGTAAATGTTATTACTAAACAGAAATAGTCTATTTTAAATAAAACAAATCCACATTCCCAGACTTGGTAAATCATTTCCTGTTTACTCCAATATGCAAGGGAGAGACTTGCATATCAAAATGTTGGAAGAAAAAAAACTGGATTGGACACGCCGAAACTAAAAGAAAACAAATGGAAAGATGTGAAGTGCAGGCAGATGTTTTTGTCTGGAAAGACAGATGTTGCCATGTTTAAGGAAGCAGCTTTCATTTTGGGAAATACACATTTATTTATGCTGGTGTAGTCAGGGGGGTCGGGGTCTGTTTGGTCCAGTTATTGTAGGTGGAAACTTATCCACAAAGCTCCACAAATACTGCATACCGGCTTCATGAGTCCAGCCGGACTCGAAGCAGACTTGGAAAAGTTTAACAGGAATAACTGCTCAACTGTGGTGCCCACAGCTGCCAGTGTGCATCTGAATGTGACTATAATCCCTGCTGAAACTCAAATAGTTTACTACATGGAAGTTTACTAAGAAATTTCACAAGATGGTGTTCTTGTTTTTGCGGAATGGCTGTATCTGTCTTATACCAGCATCTTTTAACAAAGAGCAAAACAGCAAAGCCAGTCATGCCTAAGGCATCGAGGCAAGCCGTTTACATCTCCTTCCATTCTTGTTACATTAGGATAACTTTACTTCATTTCTGGAAACAAAGTCAAAAAGTTGTATTTCCCAAAACTATAGAACTGTTCTTCAAGCCATGAGCAGCAGCATTCATTCACGCAAGAACAAAGCAAAACACTGAAGGTTAAAGCAAACACAAGTCACCGTACGGTATAGGCTCTATTTGCTGCTCATGAGTGGGATAACAGATAAAAACAAGGGCACAGTAGACGTGACTGTGTATTTGTCTCCTGCCTGTGACCCGGCAGCAGGATTAGAAGGTGAGTCTCTGGTTTATGCGGTGGAGTTACAACACACCATAGCTGCACTTCCTCTGTGTGGCAACCCCTTATGGAAGAGCTCGGCTACTGAAAAGCCTGTGTCTTAGCACATCCTGCACTTTCAGTATGATCAAACCACCGTCCAATTTCACTCTGCCATGTAGCTGTTTGTGCAGCTGGCTTTGGTGTTTTGATGAAGACCCAGGAGGAGATCAGAGGGAGCTGACAGATGCAACTAGCGGCATGTCACTTAACAGTTTAATAGCTCAAATCTCCACATATGGAGAGCCGAAGATTAACACAATCGCAGCTATAATTAGCAGTTACATTCTGGATTTTGAATTTGAGTCCCACACTTAGCTCTCTCTCAAGGTCTTCCTTCTGTTGTCGTTCTCAAAAATCTGCAAAAGGGAGGCCGTATCATTCACAACACTGGGTTTGTTTGGCAGAGAAAAGGCAGGCTGCAGAAGAGAGAGGAGTCTCTGATCTGCATCCTGATTTCTCTGTTCTTTAACAAAGTCCTCAGAGTTTGAATATAGGCCTCAATTGCTGCAACAAACACCTTTACTACCTTGCTCCTGGTCCACTTCTCTTCTTACCGCCTTCACTCCTGACAGGTTAGCATTTCCACAGTTATTTTTCACAGACAGCCATAATCCACTGCAGTTTATTAGCAACTGTACTTGTGCATTGACTTTATAATCTACTGAGTCCTCGCTATCATACACAAAGCTGACAGCAAAGTGATGGCAGCAGTTTTGTTCCCCATTGACTCTGATTTAAAGCATGTGCAAAAATATATCTGCCTATGGGTACTTAAGTGGTTTTCAGTGTTTCTGTTATCTACCGAAAACATGCAGAAGTAATTACTCCAGCTCATCTAAAGAAATAATTCAGTCCTTCCTTCACACTTTAAATAGCCATCTTTAGACTGTTTAGAAATATTCTGTATTTTTCTACAGAGGGCAAAAACTGGCTTGTTCATATGAAACAAATCCAAAACAAAATGGTTTTCTGATTATAAAATGAGATTACAGAAAACAGATCACAAAAAATGTATCAAAATGTACCCTTCACATATGACAATATTTCACTTTTATTAAAATATAGTCAGCCTGGTAATACAAAATTGAAGAAAAAGTGTGATTGATTAATGGATTATAAATAGTTTTATAAAGGGAATGTGAATTTTATAGCTGTGACATTAAAGAAATGGGATGAGGAAGTTAAACTCTCAATGAACAACTCATATAAACAATTTACTTTTTAAAATCTTTTTAAAAATGTCACATCACTTTTTTTATTCTTGGAATGACATATATTATTATTTTATTTTATTTTTTTAAATAAAACTTACGTGCGTCTGAAAGCTGCTCTTATATCCAGGCCCTCTGGAGCACGAGCCTCTGAAAGAAAGTGTCCAATACCATAAATCACTGTGGTGCATGTATACATATATATATATATATATATATATATGTATGTATGTTTGTGTGTGTGTGTGTGTGTATGTATTATAAAAAGAGGGTCACATTAATAAAATAAGGACACTCACCATGAACAGTGAGGTCAAAGTTGCAGCTGTCAAACTTATCCTTGGATGAAACCTCACATCTATAACCTCCAGCAAAGTTAGCCTTGGCAGCAATGATGTGCATCTCAAATGTGTAGACCTGCAATCACATGTGTGCAAAGAGATGTGAGATTTAATGTGTTTGGAGATATAATGTGTTTTGCTGTGTGTATGTGGGATGCTTTTAGGTCTGCTGATTTTCCCTGCCTCCTTTCCTTTGAAATCTCTAAGTTTCCCTGAAGTTCTGGGTTTCCGAACAGGTTAGATGTGTCACTGCTGTGTCATTACCTCGAAGATAGCGTGCCTGTGGTTTGTCGTGCTTTCAGGATAAATGCCTGAGGCAAGATGTTGCCCAACTGAGAGTGAGAAGGGCAGGACTTGCAAAACATGTCGGTTGCTTCAGCGTGAAATGCTACATATTCCAGCCTTAAGGTCATTTTAGTGACAAACAACATGAGCCCTTGCGTTTGTGTGTTCCTTGAACGGAAGCATAGCTTTTAACATATGTTATTCCAAATTTCTTCTAGTGTTGCTTGTTGTGATGTCTTTTTAGCATTAGCCCACCTTGGTGTTGCGGTCATATGTCTCCTTCAGTTGCAGGTGTTTTCCAGACTTGCTGGCAAGGTCCATCCACTTCCCTTTGAACCATTTGACCGTGGGTTTCTTCAGCAGCGACTCAGCGTTCACTTTAGCCACAAAAGTGATGTTTTCACCTGTGTGAAAACAAGGCTTAGATTTGATTCTCATATCTGATGGCATCTTTGCCTTTTCTACAAATGATCATCTTACTGAGCGCACATTATACACATTACATTCATTGTGCGATATAGCTTCTTTTTGTTTTTTATTAAAAGGATACAATATTCTACTTTTTAAGTATTTTCATTACAAGTATCTTTGCTTTTGTGTGTCCACCCTTCCTATACATAGCTGGTTAATTCTGTGGGATTAGATTAAGGATTAAATGTATTTAATTTTATATCCTGTATTTTGAAGCCACTCACCTACAGTGACTTCTCCACTCTGAGGTTTCTCTGTGAAGAGTCCAGTCAGGTCCTGTCTGGTGTCTGGAGGATGTGCATCTGAAAACCGACGGGATTAAAATACAATGCTACAGCATAAACTCCAATTATAAAAATGTTTGGGTTTTTCATTATGTTGAAAATAGCACATTATTAGCTTAGCTCTGAGAGTTAAGGCAAACCTATCATGGTCCTGGGCTGCTGACCCAATCTTTTTTATATTTCGGTCCCTCGTGTTCTGTTTATGGTCCTCGGGGTCATTCCTAAATTGTTTATTATTGTTTTGTTTTTCAGCTTTGTGCATGTTATTTCGTGTTCACGCTTGGGTTTTTAGTTTCAGTTACTGTTGTGGTCACTATATTGTTCCTCATGTCAGGTTGTCAAGTCTCTGTGTGTGGCTGTTGTTGTGCCTGTGTTACTTCCTGTTTTATTGTGGTAGTCTCTCATCTCTTGTCTTGTCCAGTTCAGCTGTATGTCCTCTTTGCCCCAATCATCCCTCTGCATCTGTCTTGTCTTAGTCGCCTTTTGCCCTTTGTTGAGTAAACTTGCTCACTGTCTTTGAGGTTCATTCTAATGTTTTCTGGCAACTTTTCACTGGCAAATGTTTGGATTTGCTGATTGTTTGAGGTTATTTCCTGTGTCCTGTATTTGCCTCCTTAATGCACTTGTCACATAGAGGCACATGACATAAACCATTCAACTTTCTGCTGTTGTTGTTAAATAGAATATGACAATTTTTGATCTGACATTACTCTACTACAGTAAAAATAAATGTGAAATCCTCTTTAAAAGAAGGTCATTAAAAAGTCTGAGGGGTCCTGTATTTATCCACCCTGCTACATGGAATTACAGGATCTTGGAGACCTTTTCTTTAAACATAGCATGTGCAAAACTTAAAATAGCATCCAGGCAATGCCTTTTCTTACAAATGGCAGCTGTTTTCAAAGTCTTTGTGGAGTACACATGTACAGTTATGGGATATTTGGGGGCATTTTTGAGCATTCGGGGAATGATTTTCACAGCATATTTTATAAAAATGGACAGCTGGTAAGCGAACAAAGGAATCACTGAGTGATAAAAGTGAACTTACCCTCAGCTTGTGCTGGGGCAGGAGTTTCTTCTTGTACTGGGGCTACTGCAGGCTGAGAAGGGGCTTGTTCTGGTTTTCCATCAGCAGGGGCCTCAGCTGAAGATAGCAAGAAACATTTGAGAGGCACAGAGAAACGACAATCATACGTTTAGTCCATTCACTGTTCCCCTCTCAACAAAGAATCAGCTCCAAACAGTGAGTTTTTAGTCTTTGAAACAACATAAATAATATGAGAGGTGAAAACATTTTTGTGTTTTGTCAACAAAAACTCTCTGGCCAACATTCATCCAGTCGCTTCCGCTTATCATTTTCAGGGTCGTGGGGGCGCTGGAGCCTATCCCAGCTGTCATAGGGCGAGAGGCGGGGTACACCCTGGACAGGTCGCTAGTCTGTCGCAGGGCTAACACACTGGGACAGACAACTATTCGCACTCACATTCACTCCTGCATTCACACCTATGGGCAATTTAGATTTTTCAATTAACCTATCTCCACAAAGGTATCTGGCCAACATTCATCAACAAAATATTTTTATCTTATCATTTTTTAAAGGCCCGCTGACTTTCCATGTGTTATCAGCTGCCTCTCATGCCTTTCCTCAGTGCCAGTCAAGTGGTGGTTACTCATGAGGAAATAATGCGTTGGTGTGGGTCAAGGTCGTCATGCAAACAGAGTAAAGGTGGCTATGATATGAGCCCCAGACAGCTGTGGCCAGTCCCTTATAGCACACTGGGCACTTTGGCTGCTGTCTTTCTTTGACATTTGTTTACATCTTACTAAAGCCAAAGGGTCACACTGATAAACGAACACAAATGCAATAGCACAAATGTTGCTCCGTGACACACTTGGCAATCATCTCAATGTACATTAGAGTGCTGTGCAGGTGCAATAAAATACAGGACAAAAGGAGTGAAGTTAAACGAGTGAGTAGGTGTGTTCACGGCCTCAAATGAAGAGCTGGACTTTTTGGGAAATAAACTTGCTGTTGTAATATCATTTGTATTTAGAGACAACAGTCCCCAGGACACAGGCATGCAACTAACTGAAGGAAGCTGTGTAATTTCTAGTCACGTTACAACGAGTCATCCGACCACTGGCTTGGATGACTTCTCTCTCTCTCTCCACCATCTGTTATGTACAATTTAAGTCTTACTGAAACAACATGAAGGCCTGTTTCCAGTTATAGCGACAAAGCCAAATGTCACAGACCCTTACGCCAGCTGACTAGTGTTCAAGTCCCTTCTGGGACAATTATTTTTGATTTAGTGGACCACGTAGGTTCTCATGTAGTTTCAGTAGGATCTTTTGATGTGTTAAAAAATCACAATGTCATGTTTGGGGAAAACACAGTGTGACGACACTCAAGCTTTTAAAGTCCCTTAATACAGAGCTTTCCGTTCAGGGAACCAGGCTTGAATGTCATAGATTTGTTCTAATGAGCCAACAGCTGATCACCTTGTGACTCCAGCAGGGACGGGGGCAGCAGGGTTACTGAAATCCAACAGAACACAAAACAAGGTTTTAAGTTGATTACTCTAGCCCCATAAGAATGCCTCTCCTAAGTTTGTATGCACAACTACAAAACACATTTAACCACATAACAATTGGCCACTTCTGAGGGTCTAAACCTTTATAGATGTCTCTTTTTAAAAAAGGTCAAGACAAAGTTCAACACAGTCATTTCTGGTTCCCCAGCAACTTCACAGTGAGCTATAGAGGTGCCCTTTCATGCACAGGTGGTCTGATGTTTTTTTAAAATCTTTGGACCGAGTCAAGGTAGCTGCCCTTAATACAGTATGAGTTATATGCTAAGCCAGCTGTCTGCTGACTATAACCTTGACTCTAGCTGTCAAATACGAGAATTTCATCAATCTTCTAACTTAATTCTCGACAGGAAAAGAAATGATGCATTCCCCAAAATGTCAAACTCATCCTTTTAAAGCAAACATCTCTCAAATGCACAGCATACAGAGCTGTTTCAGAGATCTGGTTTTGAGTAGCTGTCAGAGGGTGCTGTCAGAATGTGCAGAAACATCAAGTGCATGCAGTGTCTCAACTATTTACTGCTTCAGTGGTTTTCTGCATCGAGTGCTCCATTTTGCTTTGTGCACAGTGATGACATTACAGCCCGTAGGTGAGCACACAGAGACCTCAAATGCACAGCAGCAGCATCGCAATCTCCCACCTGGTTGAGACACCACCTTCAATTCAAATTTGACCTTTGAGCCCCCAGCGATCACTGCGTAGACACTGGCGTCTTCTTTGGTAATAACTTTAATAGTGAGTGAGTGCTTGTTCCCGTCGGCTGCAATAATGTATTTGCTGTCGCTGGCAATGTCCTTTGAGTTGCACTGCCATTTTACTTTAGCATCTGGCTTTTCGGTCTCTGCCTCAAAGATCACAGAGGACCCCTCTTCTGCCTCCTGAGTCTTTGGTTTCCTGGCAAATGCTGAAACTGGGGAGGGTGGGTTGGAAATTAAAAGCAAACTTTTGATGTGTCAATTTAACTTTCTTTCTTTAAAGCTCATATGCTGCCAGGCCAGCAGTGAACACAGATACCATCATCTCACCGACAATTCAGTGATTAGAATTTGATCATGCTGTAAAAACACTAAATGACAAATATCTGTGAGATTTGACATTATTTAAACTTTTTTTCATCTGGGTAATTTCTCTCTGCTCAAAAAACAAAGATCATGCCCGAAGAAATTCTGAAGAAAGAACAAGACATATGGGGGCAACAATAAGTATGAATATGTCAGCAAAGCTAGAAGAGTCATGAGCTCAGCATGGCTGCCCAGGGTGAAAAATGTTGTACAGTTCACAGCACACTGGGTGGGGCTAACTGAAAACCAATAAATTTGCCTTTTGCCACTCCACACAGATCCTGTCAGAGCACAAACATCAAGTTAGAAGACAAAAATGAATTCCGGAGCACATTCTGGAACGTGAACAAGCATTAACAGTGCTGTACTGTATGTGTACAAGCTAAACACTTTTAATCTGAAAGACTGAAAAAATTTCTTCAGCAACTCTTAAGTGTTTGTCATCTTTACAAGAAGCCTAAAAACAGGGAGCGTGACTGACACGACTGACTGACATGTTTAATGGTTTAACGGTTATGAATCGCACACTTTGTGCTGGCGTAATGCAGGCGGACAGTCTTCAGCGAGTCCTCACCAAACCACACACAAACCAAAAAAAGAAAAAAAAAAGCCCTCCACATGTTAACAGATGGCCCCGCAAGTATGAGTTTAAATATAGGATGCATATGTACTGGACTAATAAATGAGGCTGGCAGGCTTAAGCTGCAACAGGGGTTGCAGGTATCATAGTTGAGGGATTAGCTGGATGCTATTTTTGTGACTTTAAAGGGAGAGGAAGAATAATGTGCCCTTCTTGTCATGTTGTCAATCATCTGTACTGTTCTAATTTTCATACTGCTGTCTGGCTTTAAGGTCAAATAGACTCCCTTGAGTTTTATTTTTAGAGAATTTTAGTAATTGTAAAGCTGATTAGTGGTCTTTTAAACCTAATTTCACCTTATTTTTGGATATGTTTAGCAAATTATTTCAGCTGAATCTCACGATGACCGGGTTAAATGTTGGCATTTACAGTTTAATCTCTGTTTAATTCAATCACATTAACGAGTGATTAGTGTTAAAGGTTAGGATTGAGCTGAATGCACCTTCTGCAGCCAAATGTGTTCATTTATATATTATTACAGCTTTTCTTAATGTTGTTGCTGTATTTATTCTTGTCTTTAAATGTTTGTCTGAAAACAATCTTACTGACCGCACTGTACTGATAGTAATTGTCAGTAATGTTATGGGCTCAAGACAATTTGTCCTGAACAAATCCTTGACACTAAAGGTCTTAACACACGCACACAAGCTTGGCCATTTGGGCTGCACTCTTTGTCATCGGATATGTGACATGTCAGGCTTCTCGCTCCTCAAGCGGCCATTCATTTCCCACTCAAGAGCGCAAAGAAAACTGTGGAAAGTCATTTGTCAAGTTGGAATCCTGCGGGGCATTTTTGGATCAGTGAATCATTTTGTGAATGCAGTGATGCTGGAAATGTGACAGTGTCGATTTCACATCAGACGATGTTTCCACCTGCGCCGCGAGATGTGTAAGTGAGCTACTGACGTGACCAAAAAGGGCTTCAAGTTCAGAGTGTTTTCTGATGAGAAACAACAACTGCATGCACACGAATGTAGTAGGTTCTGATTTTCCCTTCCTGGCTACATGATGGCTAATAAAGCATTTTAATAAAGGCACTTGTGGCACCTTAATAAGCCATGGAATATATTTAAATTTGAGGGGATGGAAGAAGAATACTGCTACTTTACTTGGTCAACTGCATTACACATCTTTAAGCTGTACAAAGTGAACATATTGAACCACCTTTCATTTAATAACCATGAAAAGGAAGAGCTACATTTTTTCCAAATGTCATTTCTCAGTTACACAGGTTACAGTCATTGCGTGGGAATAAATAAGCTTTATATTTAAAATGATGTTTTAAGTCTGTTTAGAAAACTTTTCATATAAAAACACTATGAACAAAAAACAAAGGCTGTGTCACCGTCTATAACGAAAATGATATGCAGGTATTTGGCAGGCAGTTTGGTTGTGGTTCATTGCTTAAGAGGGGTGTGGCCCATCTCAGCTTTTTCTCACATGTACTTTTTACACATGTCTTGCCATATTGTTGTTCTTCTGACTAGATATTAAGGTAGAACATGGTAATATCACAATAAAGAGTGTATCTAAAAGTTTACAGTTATTAAGAGAACTCATATCTATGGCAAAGATGGATTCATGGATTAGTTTGCTCAAAGCAGGCATGTGACAGAACAGTAGGAACATTAAGTAAGATGAGAAATAAATTGCTCCATCTTTGTTTGCTAAGGTAGTCGAATATGTCCACTTACTTGGTTTTTTGACTGGCTCTGGCATCCTGATCAATCTCCTCTCTTCAAATTGTGTGACTCTTTGCTCCCAAACAGTCTGCTGTCTGTCTCAACACCCCCTGCCTTTAATAGTGCCCTCTTTCCAAAAATGCCTCCCCTCCTTCCATGAACCATCCCACCTCTTGTGCCATTTTTGCTAGTCCTAAGCCAGTGTCCGCAGACACCACTCCACTCCTACAGCCCATTCCAGCAGTGACCCAGCCCCCACTTCCCAGCCCACCGCCTGTCACCGGTCACGTCTGACCAAGGGCTATATTTCAACCATCCTTTCCTCCAGCACCTCGGCTGAACGATAGGCCTTGAGAGGGAGGGGAAGAGATGTAACGCAGTAGTTTATATTTAGCACTTTGATTCCAAAAAAAGTCTGCTCTGCCCACATCTGTTCTGCCTCCTGTTAGCCTGTATGTCTAAGAGTTAAAACTACAAATAGAGAGACAAACTCTAGTTTGTTTTGTTTTTTTTTAATGGATAAGATCTTTAACCGGTCTGTGTCTTGGACACACATGCATGGCAATCTTGTTGTTTTTTGGCAGCAACTGAGCCATGAGGTTGTCGAGCAAATACAAAGTTGCTTGATCCCTTTAGGGGCCACCAAGGTGGATCATCTGCCTCAATTTCACTCTATCTCTAGCATCTTCCTCCTTAACATGTCCTCCTTAACTACACCCATGAATCTTCACTGTGTTCTTCCTCTTTTCAGCTCCATCTTCAACATGCCGTGTTGAACATATTCACTATCCCTCCATCAAAGCCTTGTCTCTTCATCTCTAAACTGCTCACCCTGAACCGTCCCTCTGATGTACTTATTTCTAATCCTGTCTGTTCCCGTCACTCTCAATTAAAATCTTCAGCTCTGCCTCCTTTTTGTTAATGCCACATACATCATACCATCATTCTACCCCTCGAAGCATTGCTGTTACACCTTTCTCCCTGTCCTGCTTCTACAAACATTTATTCCTCTTTTTTCCACAGCATACCTCCACCTGCCCAGGTTCTCTTCCACCTGCACCCTACTCCCACTACAGATCAAAATTTCAATTGCAAACATCATAGTTCAGTAATGTAATTCCACCAACACCTTGAACCCATCTGTCACTCTTACTACACACCTCACTACTCACTCACTATCCTCATGGTGCCCTGCACCACCCTCACATACTTTTCTGCCACCCCTGACTTCCTCATGCAGTACTACAGTTCCTCTCTTGCCACTCGCTTACTCTTTCCTACTGCATGCTTTCTGCAGATTCATTCAGTGATGCCCCGTTTGACCATTTCTATACTTCTTCATCAACACTCTCAAAGTAAACATTACATCTATACTTCTCTTTCTCAGCATTAAGCCATACTGCTGCTCACTGATCATCATCTCTCTTCTTAAACTAACTCTTTCCTACATCTTTATGATATGGCTCTTCAACTTTATCCCTGTGCAGTTACTACAGCTCTGTACATCATCTTGAAAACTGGCATCAGCACACTTCCTCTCTGATCTTCTTCTTCTTTAGTGTTCAGCCTTACATACAACTCACAATTAGCCTTTTCCTTTTCAACTCAGTTTTTGCCGTATCTATACCCTCTCTGTGCTTGTGTCTCAGATTATCTCACTTTTTCTTTGTTAACATCCTCCTTTGAATAGTTTCATGTACCTGTTCTTTTCACCTCCATTCTTATATGTTACCCCGTGCTCCTCCTCTTCTTGAAGCACATTTTCACCAAGCTTTCCAAGCTCCTTAGACTTTTCACCACAGCCTTTTCCATCCTTTCCTTCACGAAATCCACTACTATCTATCGTTCTGCATTTCTCTCTTCAGTATCATACCAACCTAACACTTCCTAATCCTTTCTGTTATCTTCACTTTCATGAACTTTGGAGTCTGCTCCAATCACCACTCCAATCCCCCCCCGGGACACTCTCTACCGCTTCATCCAGCTTACTCCAGAAGTCCTCTTTCTCTTCTTACTGACATCCAGCCTGTGTGGCATGCCTCAAACCCATGATTTTGTGAATCAGCCAGCTCTCTCTTTGACAGCCACAGTCCTGAAATTAAATGTTACTCCACACTTCTGCCTTTCGTTCTCTCTTGTTACCTCCTAACAGACCTTCTCTTTTTTGTCCATGCTATACTAAAGCTACCATCAGCGGCTCGCGTATTCACAAGGGTTGCCACATCGTGTAGCTCTGCATGTTTGATTTGGCAACGTTTTCACACCAGATGCCCTTCCTGATGCACCCCAAAGGGATTTGTGTCTACAAAAGGTTTATACTATATTACAATAACTATATTGTACTATACTCTAATCTGGTGCTTTTATGCATCTCATGTACACAGTTCTCTTTCTCTTGCATGAGCTCTAAATTACTGTATTTGACTGAAGGACATTTTAACGCCTACATGTTATTGATATTAATTATAGCTCAGCCATTGTGGGGAGCTGTTGGCTCTTGAGACACCAGGTGCTGTGGTAACTTTATATTTACATATTGCAGATTACAGTAGTAAATGTTGCAGTTTGGCTACTCCCATAATGCCAAACACCCGTGGCCATCGTAACTAGAATGCAACTGTGAGACCAACACAGAGACGCTGAGCACTTTAAATGAAAAATAACTCTCAAAGTGTTTTTCTCTGGCCCACGATGAAGCTTCAACAGTACAATGTCAATACAATATGCCATAAAACACAGTTTCTAAATATCTAATTTCACACATTATACATATTTAAATCTGCTACCCTCAATAACACATTACATATGTTAATATTTCACATACAGGAGCATCTATCTATGACAAAATTTGCCTTTGACATACTTGATTCTGACATGATAAATAAATTTAGTTCCTATTTTCTCAGTTAAAAAAGGATGTGTGTGGAAACGGAGAAGTCAGTGAGCATTTCATAGGTCTTCTTTAGACAGTTTGCTAAAAAATGTTTTATGAAAATGAAAAGCAAATAGAGAACAAATGAACAGAGGACTACAGTGATATAACATAAAAATTGTAGTTGTGTAACTTTCAACATAGTGGGTTCTTTATACCCTCTATGAACAGGGGAACTGGTGGCTGCGGTGTGTCAGTACACACAAGCAGATATAAGTACTTGGTGACAAGTGACTTCACCTCCCCAGCCCCATATTAACCTCATAGTTCCTCATAGTTGAACGATTATCTTTTCAGTTGTAATGAGAGATGTCACTTAATCTGTGTGTCTAACACAATTCAACTTTATATAGACTTTGTGTTTCTTCTTCTTTGTGTTTTATCTCCAGTGTTTGCCCAAATCACATCACAATTATCTTTGCAAGAAGCACAATACAGATAAGGTGACGGACAATTTATTAACTTTGTACATGCGATTTGTAATTGTAACATACAGCTTTTCATATACGGTCTTCTAAACCATGATATGAAACCTAATATTCTGTTTTAAATATATTTTTTAAAAAATCCAGTTTAAATATATACAAACAGTAGTAAAAACATTACAAGAGAACTTGTACATGTTCAACATGACAAAGAAGTTGAATGTCATTGCTGTGGTTGAATGACATGAAGCAGAATTTAGTTTTGAAAATATATCAGATATTTCCAAACAGAATATGAACGTCTACCATATATGTGTGCACCCCCACTTAAAACTGCATAGGGGATGTCAACATGCCTACATCCACCCCACCCAAGAGAGGGCTCTGTTTCTTTTCCTTAATGCTTTTAAACAGGCAGCGAACAAGTCAAATCCCTCTCATACCAGGAGTTCGAAGAAAAGAGTCATATAGCTGCTGCTTGTACATTTAATATGAAGCTACAAAATAAAAGCAGATGTAACCTGCTGGAACTCATTGCTCCAGATTCCAAATAGCTGAAAAACAATAATCCCAGCTTGCTTTTACATTTCAGAGATGCAAAGTTTATCAGAAAGTTCATCTGACTGACTTTAGTACCTTTGAAAAGAAGCACTCAATCTGTTTACCCATGGATTTAAAGTCTTAATGTAAAAACCATGTATTTTTTTTTCCACATTTCTGTTGCGTACACAGGAAAACTATTATACTTTCTATCAAAAAGACACAATAAACCAAAATGACAAAAAAGAAATTCTACAAGAAAAATTAAGAACAAAGATTTATGAATGTGTTTGAAAATGATGTTGTAGAGTTTGATGATCGTAGATGATTGTTCCCCGTGGCTGGTAGTGGTTTTGTGGTTTCAGAGGTGAAGTTCAACTTTATGGTTGTTTTGTACATGTTGTTTGTCTGTATTTCATTCACAAGAGTTAGGCGTCAGACAAGAGTTGCCTGCAGTTTTTGAGAGACTGAGCTAAAGTCATTAAACTGTATTACTTTAAGCCTGAAATAAACTTTAATCTGTAATAAACTGCACACTTTAAAGCTATTTTGACTAAAATGGCCCATGGGTAGTTGTAATTAGGAATTCTTTCTAGTTCCTGATATTGACTTTGTCTGTTAGGTGTGTGTATCAAAGGTCTCTCTAAACCATGGTATCACATGACTTTCACTTCCAACTCTGGCCACCTCAACAAGGAACACCAGCAATAACAGCTTTTCAAAAGTACTCATTCACAAATCTCTATACACATTTACAAACAGCGTGTTACACATAATCGTGTTCGGCCCTGACTTTATTTTCATTGTGATCATTTGGAGTATTTTGTCTTCCAAATAGACAGACAAGCCAAACTGAGCTTTCTATGGTGATTCTTCTGTACTTATTAAACGGTCCTCCAGCATGTCTTAGAAGGAAGATTGTGGTCCATAGCTTTATGCTGCATTTACTAGTACCTTCAAAGACCCGGTCACACTGTGCAGCAGTACTCATCAGGAAGACTGATTAAATCTATACTTTTCATTATTCAGTGCTAGTATTTGAGCATTCCTCCTGCCTATATGTATGCTTTTCTGTCTAGATGACTCTTGCCCAGCACCTCATCACTAAACTGGTACGTCAGCTTCTTTTTGATCTTTTTCACCTCTCCGGTTTTGCCATAGTTGCGCAGAGCACGAGCCATCTTCTGGTAGGTCATTTTCTTGCGGTTTCCCTTCTGGATTCCCCAGCGGTGTGCGAGAGCCTCCTTGTGTTTGGAAGAAAACTGGAATGTCCCTTTATCTCTGTCCACCCACCAGATACTGTCCTTCATGTCGCCATTCCTTAAAAGGTCCAACAGAAACTGGTACAAGCGGATCTTCTTTTTATTACCTTTGGAAACAAGAGAGTTGCATCATTAGAAGTGACATATTATAATTTTTTTGTTTTACTTACAGATTAGAAAATCTTTTATATATATATATGTGAATATAAATCATAAAAGATTAAATAAAGAAATGTATAACTTTATACAAATTACACAAAGTCAAAGATCGGTCACTGACAAAATTAGAACTAAAATTGTTTCAGCAGAGCAGTAGTTGATTTTACAATATCTGTTTTATGTGCGTCAACGTTACACGGCGTACAGTGCAACACTGCAATGACTTTGCACTAAAACGCTTTTAAGTTCTTAGAAGCAATGGAAAATGTTTTTCCTGCAGATATAGCCGTCCATGATTCATCATATTTTTTACACAATCATTCTGTTGTAATGAAATGAACCTAGCTTGACGCACAGTTAACTGTATCTGAAGTAGGTTAACCAATGCTTAGATCTCACATTAACGATGCAGGAGGTCGTTCGTTAATTTATATCACTTTACACATGGCTGCCTGTAGCCATACAACAAAACTGAGGACAATTGACTTCTGTACACATCAAAAGCAAGATAAAGACACTGTTTATGCTGTATGTTATATGGGAACACAACACATATCTTTTTCTAATATCATCATACTGTCGTTTTTTGAGACATTTAAAAATCATTCGTTTGCAATCTAAGATTATTGTGACTAATTTGTTAACAAAATAATTAAATAAAAATCTAATTTATAGTTTAAAAGAGTTCTTTTTACAGCCACCAGATCGGGAGTGTAGGTGACAATTACACATGCGACCAAACTATTTACTCCTTGGACAAAATGTCTCTATAATCAGAGAAATATGGCGTTTTGTTTTTTTTCTCCTTTCACTTCCACTCATACGCAATCCAAAACTAAAGGAACTCTGTAAAGTCGATGGGGGACAAAAAAAAAAAGCATTTTACATGGTACCAGTTTAGTATGACGCACATTCACTTCCACTGAAATCCTCACCTCGGTGCTTGGTTTAAAAGAAAAAAAATCCCCCAAACAAAACAAAACACTGCACAAAGCATAAGCCACTTGACTACAGGTACTACTGACACTGGGCACCAGACACTACTCAGGTTCTGTCACATCCTAAATAATATAAAAGAGGAAGTGCACACTACTTTTGGTTAAGCCAGAGAACAATGGTCAACTGTGAAAGGATTTGGACATGATCCAGAACGTCCACTGACACTGGGACTCTGACTCTGGTGTGTGAGTCAATCCTGCTGTGTTGGAAAAAATGCCTATTCAACAAACATGCTGCTGTCTACCACTTTTATACAGAACTTGGTCACAGCAGAAAAAAATGCCCCAAAGACTGACAGATCTCTGTAGATACCTCATTAGAAGGCCAGCGAGGTAGCAAGCTTTCCCACTCTACAGACTGCATGTTTTCCAAAATCCAGTGTAGAGAGACAGAAACTTTTAACCGAACTGAACTGAATTGACCTGTTTTCAGAGTACCCCACCTCTTGCCTAGTGACAGCTGTGATAGGCTTGGTGGACGGATGAATGAGTTGAACTGAATTCCATTCTTGGAGACCAAATTCATGATAATTCATGACAGAAAAAAAAAACCTCACTGTCTTTTTGTGGCCAATTTCCGGAGAAGATGCAAGACCAGCAGTCGTTGTGCAACGTGTAGCTGATCCTAAAAGCGCAATTTAATTTGTCAGCAGAACACAAAGCTGACATGTCTTATTGACAAATGTCCACTACCCAAGTGCACAGAAAGCAAAACTCATCCGTAAGTCAGACAGAGACTCTTGAAGCACCTCTAATTCATGCATGACCTAAAACGCAACAAATAAACATGCCCCTTGTCTTGGTCAACGCATTCATAGAGGAACTTGGACCACGTCCACATGGTGTTTATACAGATCAGATATTATAGAAAGTTCCTTTAGTTTCCAGGACTCAAGAACCTAAAGAAAGAGTATTGACGTAGAACTTCTAGATATACAACAACCTGAGAATCTTAAGAGTGAGACTATGAATGTGAACAGTTGGTGCTTCCTAAAGTATCCATGCTAACTGCCACAGACTGAGTACAGCAAATCTAGTTCCTTACCCAGCTCTCCTGTTGGGATATAAGAAACTCGATCTCTCAAGCACTCCTCATCAGACACCTCCAGTGGCGGACTTCGTGCCCCATGGTCCTCTTCATCAGAGCTGCGCTGGGATATATGCGGTGGATACAAGGTCCGAGGGAAGAACGTTACCTGTAGCATACAAATCAAAGTTAGTTTTAAATAAAATGTTTGCAATGAGTTAACTTGTAGACTATCTATTAAATTATTTTCATCTCCAGGTTTCCCCTGAGTTGAAGTGAAACAATAATAATAATAATGAAATAATGATGTATCATTTCATAGAAAAGAGCTTCTTCTTGCAAATGATTTTAAATAATGTTTAGCACCAAAGATGGCTAAAGAACGCAAAATTGCACTTAGCATTTATTGGTAAAAAAAAAAAAAGTATACAGTACAGTACTTTCTACAAGCTGATGCAATAAAGAGCAGTTTGTAAAGCAGTTTAACTAAACTCTGCTGTAACTAAATGTGACATTTAGATACTGCCATGTTCAGAGTGGTCCAATCCAACTACCAAGGGCTACAGAACTTAATGATGTAATCCATCTTTTAATTTGTATTTGTAGCTGTACTTAATTTCCTAAGAGGTCTGCCGTTTTAATTGAGAAAAGAAATTTTCCTTGCAATGTAACATTTTTTCAAGTATGGTATTTAGCCCTTATCTGGTTTTTTCAGACACAGTTTCACACGTTTTATTTATTTAAGTATGTATGCATCTATTTATCTATTTCATGTATGTATGTGTGCATGGGTTTAGTTATAATATCATTTTTAAGCCGCATGTTTGACAGCTAAAGACTTTTGGAAAGTTTTAAACTACGCTACTAATATAAAGTGCAGACAGAGATGATGGTGCCACTCTCAAATGCACTCTGTGACCACTTTATCAGAAACGCCCGTGAAATCTAAAGCCATCCGACAGCTCTACCATAAGTATGAAAACTGAGGTCCTGAGTGGGTAGTGCTGCAAGACCACAACATATTACACTTTTAACGGTATAGCATTTCACTGCAACAGTAGAATTGTCATCTTCACAATGCCGATGCATAAGCTTGGCAAAAGTATAATTCATTGCACAGCTATTCGCTATGGTCGTTGGGTACTGTTGTACTGTACTCTATATCAAACATGTACAGTGAAGTGTGGGTTTCCACTAAGATGTTCTCACTGCAAGTGAAAGCGTAAAACAAAGTTTCTCTCTGCATGAGCTGTGATGTGTGGATGCTCCTGTGCGTGTGACAGGCAATAGCTGTCAATGTATTCATAACATCTTTTGAGGCAACGGTCGGTACGGATACCTAAATGTGAATTTCCATGTGTGAACAGTGGTTTTCACATTGTACTTTCCTGTTACACTTAAATTTCTGTATCAACACCTTATCTCGCTCTGTCTCTTTTTTTTCCAAGCACACAAACATTTTCCTCTCGTAAAAAATGGCAGATGTTTTTTTAAAAGGGAAATTTCACTCGCTAACAAGTGAAAACCGTCATGTGACCTATAGGCACACATGCTCTGTGAGGGTTTTTTTTGTGTGATTGCTAACAGCAAAAGCACAAGTTGCTCTTTATGAGGTGAGTATTTTGGTGAAGTTTAAGGTTAATCAAAAGATGTTTTACAACATGAAAAATCCCTTATGCTTTTATGCTACACGTCAGCTGTATCTGCTTGTTTCAGGACTTTACGTCTTCACACTACTGAGTGAAATGTTTATTGTTATAACATCTCTGGACTTAACATCACCTAAAATAGGGAACATGAACTTTGCATGTAGCCATAAATGTCACTATACGTGGTACATACATGGTAAGATTTGGGGAAAGTCTGTGATCTTCATCAAAACAAGTCCTTTTTATTGTGATGCACATGATCTCACATGTGCTGAAGATTGAATGTAGAATTTTTGTGGGGGTTTTTCTCCTTTGAAACATGTGAATATACAAGAAAACAGGCACACATGCACACGCTTGCATAACACAAGTTCATACTGAGGTAGGCAACAAAATGTATGGGGTTTGAAACTGACGACGCTGAAGCGGTTAGACGTACTGTTTTCCAAAACCAGAGATCTCTGTTCTAGTTCACTGGTTCATAACTGGAGGTTTGAAGCATGCAGATGTGACTTTGAGTTTAGCTGAGTCTACAGAGCCTATTCAAAGTAATTTTTCCTTTAACACTGGGAAGAAAGAAGAAAAAAGCACTAAAATAAAAGTGTTTCTTGTAACTCAAAAGATTCACTTCCTGATTTTTGTAACAGGACCTTAAAGGGCCTCAAGGTCCCGAAATCTTCTCTGTGATTTCAATAACAGCCTCGAATTATGTAGATTCTGAAGATGTCTGCATAGAACTAAAAATATATGGTGCACTGTAGCAAAATCGGCTTATGTGTCAATCAGCTGACAGATATCAGTTTCTAGTGAATGCTTTTTCCACTCCACCACAGAGAGCAGAGTATAGTTATGCTTCATACTTGCACAGTTGAATAGTGTAAATGTCAGTGGCTTTAAATAGATTTAAAAAAAAATAACATCAAAGTAGTTTAATGTGTTATCATACTCACTGGTGGGTAAATGTTTGATTTCAAATAACTCATTTCGAGTAGTTGATGATGATGCACTGAAAGCCTTAGTTTAAAGAATGCACACTGCAGACCAACAGTTTAAAGCTTGCTGGCAGCACTTGTTCTTTTTAACAGTTTCATTTGCACTTAATTATTCCCTTTAGTAGTCAGCATCACTGTCATTTTAGCCTCTGACTACTAATGACTGCTTGTGTTTTGTGGGTTTGAGGACTTACTGGTTGCTGTAACACATGGGAATGAGCCGCTAGATTTGGATCAAGCAGGTTTTCAGCTTCGTATCGTAGAGTGTCGTGTCGTAAGAGCCCAGATGGGTGGAGAGCCTGCACATTCTGGAGCTCTGTGAAGTTGCTCTCTTGGAGGTTTTCAAACTCTGCAGGGTGCACATGAGGGTGAGCATGGTAGTCCCAGTGTTCTAAATAGAGATGGTGAAAAACAGCATAATGGCCACAACCTTTTCTCTTCTTTTTGTACAGTAATAACTATTTTGCTACCGCAGAATTTGTAACATGTGAAATTAGAAAAAATGGAAAGAAATTAAACCCATTCAGACTGATTTTTGGACAAATCTAAACTCGGAAAAAAGTCTGTACAAATGCACAAATGACAGTGGAGACATAATAAAAGCCACAATGTATTTCTGTGAAAAGCCATATTTGGAGATATTTAAACAAACAACAAGTGGAAAACTGGCTTTCTGAAAGTGCCTGAGTTTGCATCAACAGTGTGAAATGAATAAAAGAGAATTCAGCATGAAGCTCTTTCCTGTTTGTTGCCACACTAGCATTATTACCACAGCCACTGACTGTTTTTAATTTGCAATTTTCTTTTTTACAAATTTTCCCTAGTTGTTTTATTTTTAAAACTTATTTAGTTGTTTAGAAAAAACAAAACAAAAGATAGATAAGCTAGCTTGAAAAGTACAAGTATTTTTAAGTGTTAACACTGCAAATATGCAAATATTTTAAATGCAAAGAGCAGTCTTATCACTAATAAACAAAAATGGTTAAAAAAGCATGTCCCATGTCAACTCTAGCACTACAACAGTAATTAATATCTATTACCTTGATCGGTATATATTAATTTAAACATTTCTGGGTGTAGATAAAGATTTGACATCTTTCGACGCCAGGTTAGAGCACATCAAAATGACAAGTGATGCCTTCACAGCCAGCCCAGTGTCAACTTGTTTTAGTGCAACATTCAAAACAGTTGATTACAAGAGAAAGTAAAGCACCTTTCTTATATTAACAAAACCCCATGGGGCGAAAGTTGTTCTATGTCTGTAGTTATAGCGGCAAAAAAGAAATGGCATCTGTTTCCTGTGTTCCAGTGTGCTCCAGCTGCACACACTGCAGTCTTTTTATGTACAACAAACCAGAAAAGTCTGCGTTACCACATTAAGCCATGGCCAAAGTTTTTTTTTGAAGGATGACTAAATTATGTTTAATATCAATCTTTTTATATATTTAAAAATACAGTTTAGTTAATGACATCAGTATCTTTAAATACAATCTCCATGCATTGTTTTTTATTTTAAAATTATTTACATTTAAATATCACCGAGTGGATTTTCACAGTCCAAACTTTTTTTCATCATTAATTTACATTAAATTTCTTTAAACAGTAAAAGATTAGAAAAAAAAATCAACGTTGAAGTAAAACTCACCTGCCTGGCTTTCTGGATCTAGGACATATGGATATGAATATTCTGGAATTTGATGTCTGTAGATCTCAGGGTCGTAAATTTCATCTGTGTGCTGCTGGAACAACAAAAGCAACAACAACAAAATGCATATATCATTAATGAAAAGCCTTAAGTCAATGGTGTATGTGGACTATGCAGAAAATATATTCCTTATCTGCATTTTATCCAATGGATTTGTAAATTATTTGTAACATTTTAAACACCCGTTTAAGTCGCCTGTAAATGTATACACATTTAAATTAGCTTCAAGTGTTGCTACAATAATGACGATTTCTTTTCTCTTCTTTGTCCTACAGTTCTGAAACTCTCAGAACTTTTGAGTTTCAATTTCATGTACCTCATCGTATAATACACTCTTAGAGTTTGTAAGCCCTGTATTCAAATTGTAGTAGAAACCACATTAACTCATCTAATTTTTAAAAAAAATGTATGTCATCCATTCTTAAGAGTGTTCCTCTGTTTAGTCCTGCGGTAAAAAAGGACTAGTCTGTCAGCGCTGTTTAAGTTTCAAAGTCTAGAAAGTCTCCTCGGAGTTTAGATATTTGTAATAAAAGAAATTATACTTACAGGCTGAATGAGATAGCTCTCCATTCTGTATGGATGGAACATGGATACCTCTTATCCAGGACCGACTCTCAGATGCTTTGCTGGTAAAATGCTCTCTCAACCTTTCAAAACTTTTGCGGCACCATTGCACAATGTTTCAAAATTTCCTCTCAGTCAACGAAAACCAAAAAATGTCTCCCTCTCTTATTGTATAGCACAAGCTTATAACACTTACTGCTCAAACAGGCCTTTCAACTGCATCAGATAAAATTAAATAAACAAGGCCCACTGTTTAACTGTAAAATGAAAAAGGAACTTTTGACTTCTGTAAATTTAGTGTGGGTGGGAGCAATAGAGTGTGTCTGCAAAAGGTTCCTGGCCATTTGATGATTTGTCAGGGGAGACCATGAAACCTCACATTTATCAGGGTCTATATGCTGTCCCATGCCTTGGTAGCCAATCATCATCGAGGGCTTTCCTTACTGTCAGTTTCTCCCCCCATCAAGTGTGAGGTGATAAATGTGGGCAACAGTGTTTGCAAGCGTTTAACGTGTTGTTGTTTGTGCTCTTTGTCAATGTCTGCGCTTTTACAACGTGTCATATTTAAGCAGATGGACTAGTATATATAAACATTTACGTTTTAAAATTCTTTCTGCACATTATAATGCATTTTTAAATCATGTAGATTTAAAATAAACATTGCTATTTCTTTCACAATTGCTACATCATGTTTTGTTTTTAAGCTTTAAAATCAACCCTTGAAATGATGTCAACTATCCCTTGCAGTTTACAAATAGACAACAACAACATGTTATAAAGCATGTATTACATGGCTATATGGTGCTTATAAATGCTCAGCTGCTTTGTCTCAAGGGCTCAAGTAAAAATTCCATGCTATTTTACCAACCTTGCTATGTTTAGTATGTAAATGGCAACCATGTGCCTGGATCCTGACTGCGGACCTGAAACCGAGAGACTGAAGGAGTGCTTTGTAGCAAAATGACTACCACATTTGTTTTGGTCATGTAAACAGTGGCTTGCTGAGGAAAATGTGGCCCCTACACACAACACACACGCATGCAATGCACAGCTGTGAGATAAGATGAAGGTACAGTGTCTGTGCTGTAACCTCACCGAGGTAAATGGAGATTGTGATTATCACACAGAGAAGATACGGTTGGAATAATTCCTGAGGGGGAAGTGAGTACCTCTGTTGCCAAACAGTAATGACAGTCTATGAAACTGAGAAAACACCTGTTTGTTTTTAATTCAGTAATGCATTGTTATGCCATATATTAAACTAATTTTTTTGGCCAACATGTTCAATGTTTAGGAAGACATCGGGCTGCCATCAAATTTAGATGTTAGATGATTGACCATATATATATTAAAAAAACACCTGATTATTAATGTTTAGCCCGCTTTCACCCTAACAGAACAGCTTTGACCTCTTCTCTTGGAGTGCAGTGAGATGACGGTGGATCCGGTGAGCATTGAGGTGTGGGTCCTCAGTGAATCAGGTTTGTTCCAGCACATCCCACAGATTCCTATCTAGATATCAATCTGGAGTATTCTCTGAAGTTGTAGAGCATGTTTTTTGCAGTATGGCAGGCTTATCGCCGCTGCCTCCCAGGTCTGTCATGGCAATGGTCTGCCTTTTCTTTACCTTTAGGTGGATGGTACATGTCAGAGTCTCATCCTCATGATTCCAAGGGCCCAAAAATATTGAGATGTAACAGGATGATTTTATTCACCTCACCTGTCAGTGGTTTTAATGTTGTGGCTGAGTGTTGTAGCTGCATTGGTTGCCAGTTTCGAAACATATCATGTCAACTGTAACATCTGAAAATAAATGCGTATTTCCCAGATGTTGAAATAACTGATAAATAATACAGTAACAGTGTAGCATAAATCTGAGTGCATATTGTTAGACCTGCCTGCTTAAGAGGAAGAATGCAGTATTGTGATAAGGCATTGTGCTGAAAATAAAGTCCGGCATATGATCAAAACGCCGAGTTTATCTTTATCTTCGAACACAGATCACGGTCACACAGATTCAGAGATTTCAGCTATACATCGATCAGTCGGTCAAACTTCATTTTAAAATAACACACATGCGACACACATGCACATAGACATCATAGCAAATGCACACTATTAGTCATACGGAGTGCACATATGCATTTATCTCTTTATGGAAGCTGTCATGTTACAGTCCGTCACAGAAATAGTGCCACCTCAGGGTCTTTTGTAAATTTAAATGCTTTTAATCCTTGTGACCTGCTTTCCCCTTGAACTGATGAGGGATCATAATTGTCTCACTTTAGGGAGCTGTTAAAAACACACAGACGGAGGCCTACCCCCAAACCAGCCCCCCTCTGAATCACAGCTGCCTGAGCTGAACCAACCATATGTACAGTAGCATTTTCCAGGAGTATTAATACACAGAGTGAGCTGCAGCAAGACCGGAACTATTTGTATCACAACTATTTTCAGTGACGCCAAAAGATAATGTTTGGTTGTTTTTCCCCCCCCCTCACTAAGCAACATAATGACCATTTTTGGCATAACATTCAACGTCCATTTAAGCTAACTCAAATATGATCATTTAAATATAAGATACAAGTTAAGATTACTCCGTTATGTGCTCCATATCATAAAAAATATAATAAAATTAATACAGCATTTCATAACAGAAGTTATGTGTTATCATTTTCAGAGGTGAGAGAAATACTTTAATGTGTTACTTTTGTAAAAGTAGTTTTGGTACACAGAACAAATACCAAAGAACTGTTGTATTTGTAGATTCACCATCAATGTGTATTTAAAAATCCCATCGTGGGCGATGGGATTGGGCGATCGTGGCTCCAGACTTGGGAGTTCGTCTTGTAACCGGAAGGTCGCCGGTTCGAGCCCCGGCTCGTACAGTCTCATTTGTCTTTTTCTTTAGCAAGAAAAATAGCCAACTGGAGATGGACAGAGAGGCTAATGGCGCGATAGGGAAGCTGTGGCTACAAACTGTAGCTGCCTCCACCAGTGTGTGAATGTGAGAGTGAATGAATAGTGGCATTGTAAAGCGCTTTGAAGGCCCCGAAAAGCGCTATATAAATCCATTATTATTATCGTAAGAGTGCTCATTATGCACAATAACACATTTCTAGATGATATTTATTATATTATTTCACGATAATTATTAATGCAAAATTGTTCTTCATTTTAATGCTGTAACTGGCAAAGAGGCAAGTTTATTTGTAGTAGTTTGTACTACAGGCATAATCAGTGACTTGAGCTTTAATAAAAGTTTACAGTATTTTCCTCTGAACTGCTACAGAGAAGTACAATATTGCAAAAGATTGAAATACTCAAATACTGTGAGTAATTGTACTACATTATGGTTTTTTTTTTGTTTTGTTTAGTTTTAGCAACACCATCTTGAATCAGAGAGCCATGTTAAATGTTTTGGTGACCAATTAAAATAAACCTAACAATCCTCACAGATAAAATGACCTGATACTCCCAATTATGTTCCAAGCAGGTTCCAGCTTAGGAAGCTTAAAAGGAATTAAAATGTGTCATGCTTGTCTCTGATTTTATCAGCACTCCAATATATGTAATGCAATAAATAAAATGCAGTACTGTGCCGAGTGAGTGTGAACATGCTGACTATCAAACTATCCCTGTTGAACTTGCTTAAGTGTAACATAAAACTGCATTTTCAGTCTGTGGTTTCATTTCTGTCGTAACAATTGCATCAACACTGTGTCCAAAGTAGGTAAAGACAGAAAAAACAGATTAACATTTAATGTTTTTATACATGAGCATACAGTCAAAGTTTTTAAAACTGCACTCGACGTCAGTGTTTTAATCGTCTCTTCTTTTTGGTTTTATAGTGTTAGTTTGTTTTCCTTGTGGCCTGAGTGATGAAGTACATTACATGCACAACAGCAGTATTATACTATTAAATGAGGAACTGGGAACTCTTGTTTCAGATTCAGTTCCTTGAAGGCTGACTTTAAATGAATCCTTTTACGTGTCATACGGTCCGGATTGTCCAGGTCTTGATAAGAGCCGGTCACCTCTCTGCTGCATTTTTATTTTAATTTGCGTGCTATTTTCTGGTCGGTTCAGCAGGTTTAATGCAGGCCAGCTCCAGATGAGGCCCTTCTATGCAGTTTATAAACAGACAGGCATCAGGCATATAAAGGTATTATTAAAAGAGTGGCAATGCCGGCGTAAATAACAAAACAAAGCTGACCGTTGACACGTAATTCGCATTGTGCAACATAACAGAAACTGCAGTAACAGAAACATCTGCAGTAAACAGATGGCTGAAAACAAACTAGTTTCCACACAGCTTTGAAACTTATTGCAAGTACAGTCACAAACTCAGTAGTCATATTGCTTTAAGAAAGAAATACTGACAACTTATTCAGTGTTCAGTAAAACCTTTATTTTTATTTTTACTCCAACATCATACAGATAGGTTGCAACATCAAAAACACAACATAAAAACCATTACCACAACACATCACATGCAACACAGTGTTTCTCTGAAAGCCTTCCATTTGTCATGTGTGTATGATTTTACAGTAACTTTGACTAACCTCTTGCTGAAATACAGTCAGAGGTCACTTTATTAGGTACATCTGTGAACTGTAATACAATCTAAAAACTTCTTTGCAACCTTTGGAAAAGTATCCCTTTACTTAACACTGTGTGCATGCGTTTATTTCTTAGGGCTCTGTTATACCACCGGTAGACATTTTGCTAAAACATGACGAGGCTCAGCACAGCTGCTCTTCAAACAGGTGCTCCTAATGTCCAGTTTCAGCGTGATCGCTGTGCCAAAGTTGTTTGTACTTATCTCCGTTGGCACAGATACTCCCACATTGCAGGTGTGAAAAAAAATAATGACCATGAAAAAATCTAAGCAGACTGGAATAGTATAAATTAAAGGTACTCAGAGGGCTCCATATTTAATCTTCCATCTGCAGCAATGTACATGTTTGTACATTTTGTACCCACTCTTAATGACATTTAAGGGTTACTGAGCAAGGCATTAACCTCGACTCAGCATCAAAATATAAGGCAGCTGCCTAAGTTTCAACATCATTAATTCATTTGAATATTTTACTAATGCTGAATGCAAATGAACCTCCTTTTTGAATGTAAATATTAAAGAGGCTGGTCCATTCATGGCAATTTCATTCCTAATAGTCCTTCTTCCTTTAGTGGCTTTGTTAAAAAGTCCCATATCACTGCTTGAATACTTTTAAATCCTGTTTTACTTCTGGGTGTTTTACTACCACTTGTTCAACGAGAATTACACAAATCAATATTATTTCCTTAATTAGGGTAAATTGAAAGCTGCAGTCAGTGGATGGTTAGCATAGCACAATGAGTTTCTGCTTTATTTTCTTGTACAATTCAATCCAAAAAAAAGGAAAAGCTCGCGGTAAAAGATTTTGTCAACAGAACCACCTTTGTTGGGAGTGTCCATGTTTTCTAGGGACTTGACCTACTTTTCTTTTGTTCGTTGATTTCCTGGGCGTTGAGTCAGCTAACAATAATAATATTTTATTATTAATAAGAATAACCAATGGCAGCAAACCAACTGCAAATCTTTAGCTGCCGATTTCATCAAAAATAACATCAAAGAGTAAAAAGTGGAGGTGGATTGAATAAGTTCCATAGATATTAACTTCCATAACATGCCCCAATAAGCCACAGTCGTTACATACATACACAACAGCAGGACTTCTGCTAACATACCTGCACTGTCCCTGCTGCTGCACATTAAAAATGTACACCCAGTAACAGGGCATGCAGCATGAGATGTCTTGTACCTAAATAGAGGCTGCTTATTCTAAGGCAAACAGGTCCAGTGAGATATAAAATAAGGCTCTCAGCGTTGATAAATTTAAGTGTAAGTGTAAGTGACACACTGTGAAATTACATACTTGTGACCTGCAGCAGCTCAGACCAAGGACTGCATTCTGGTTTGGCCGCAATACAGGGTGTAACTGAGCACTTCACAGTTTTCAGTCTGAATACAGTCACAAGATACATATCTGCAAGTCCACACATGTAGACAAACAGTTAAATTGGCACCTCTTAATTCACGGTCGCGTAGCGTGGCCCCTCATGTCTTGTCAAGGCCAGCAGTGTGGAGGTGTTAGTGTTCTCATCACTGCCTGTATGTGCTTATTTTAAGGTATTACTAATATTTTGAGGGAAGTAATCTGCTGCTTATCAAATGGTACTGTTACAGCTTACTTAACACTGCAAAACACAGGGATTATACAGTCCTTCACTGAAGTCAAACACATTTTAGACTTTTAGTCTTTTCTTAACAGACGTGCATAAATTCTTCGTGCCGTCGTAGGCCTGCAGATTTTTTTTTTCTGCTGACATTTAGAGTTTTTCTCAGACATGTGGAGTCTCCCTTGATTCAGTCTCAGAAAATTCACAACGCATGGTCACGAGGTTGTGCCCACACAGCCTTGCTGAGGGGAATGACATGCATGACCACTGACTGTGGAAAACAGGATACAGGGTACGTCGCAACAGGAAGTGTTGCACTCCCCCTGCACAGAACATCAGTTTGACCAGAATGACTGCAGGTTGATGTCCACACTCTGTAACTCCTGTGGCAGTATTCGAATTTCGTAATCGTCTTCGCTCACCATTTCTCTGAGCGAGTTGAGTAATTCAGTTAAAAAAAAAAAGGTTATAACCCCCACCCTTAAAAGAAAGTCCCCAGGCAGACTACACTTTCTTCACAGCAGATGCTTGTAGATATAAACTTTGGTTAACTCTGTGCAGCAGAAAATATCAAAGCTATGAAAGTATAGCATAAATATTTGTATATAAACATATTCTGCGGGCTTTTATTAAAGATTAACACTCTAACACTAACCAACTTACAAAAAAAAGAAAATAAATAAAAATAAATTAGCAAACTCAGTCACATGCATTTCTTGCACAAAATTGTGCATTCTGAGTAAATACAGTGACGTTACATGCAAAAAGGCAAACAGCAAAACAGACGAATATCTATCTGCACTTATATTTAATGTTAACAAAACAAATTAAAAGCTTCTGAAAATTAAACACATCCAAATAAAGAAAACCAAATTACTGAAATAAAAAATGTGAACTATGTTGGTTAAATGCTTGAATATATTTGGTTCTAAACTGCACTTTTAAAAACCTGTACAAAAACACAAAGTATTACTAACAGCGAACTCGTATCAGTTAAGAAACGCCCACATTCGCGCTCAGAGAGAACAAAAAAAAAAAAAAAATACTGCTTGGGTCTTACCATCACTTGATGTACAGCATCCAGCTGTAAATTCTCTACACGGGAGTTGCTGAACTACTGGAAGCAAATTGCCAAAGGTGGCTGAAAAATGCAGGCTTTCTATATATCTCTGAATTAGCAGGGGAACTAAAAACTTCCTTAAATCTACCAATTTAGGTTGGTACCATAAGGCTTCTTCTTCTTCTCCTTCTTCTTCTTCCCTATTAAAACAAGAAGGTGACAAACTTCCTACAAGACAAGTTGTTACAGCTGTGAATCCAGCGCGAACTCCTAATGTTGATGAGTTCAACTCATTCGGCCACATCAGCAGTCTAGTTTCAAACCTCTTATTATTATTTCTTATCAGTTTGATGCGCATTTGTTGCAAAGAATGAAAGAAAGGTGGCACAAGAGAAGTGACCTTTGATTGGCGTTTTAAGCAATTTTGCTTTAAGCTTAGTCTATTTTATCCACTACACTTCTGTGACAAGGGTTGCATGTAAGCACAAAAACAGCTTAAACAGAAGCGTTGTGAGAATATGAACTGAATGGTAATCGGCATGGCTAAAACAATAGATGCTTCCACTTTGAATTAAATCAGTGGCAAAGCAGGGTGGCAGGAGGAAAAAAGACAGCGTGAAGTTAGATAGATGCATTTTGATTTGTACTTGTTCTCACAGAATGATTGCAAGAAGCATTTAAAGCATCTGTTACCAGGCTGTTGCCAGGTTATACCAAGGGCTAAACACATTATTTCACATGTCTAACATAAAACAAATTGCAATGAAGAAGTCACCATGTAAACAAGACAAAGCAACTTTTTAAACACTGAAGTGTGTTTGTTGCATGCATGTTAAATTTGGCAAAATTCGATTAATGGTGTGACAACGTGTAAAGATCTATCGTGTATGCACATGCATCATGGCCTGCTATCTGCAAAAACAGCAAAGTATATTTATTTACAAGAATAGAAATATACGCGTGAGACATTTTTTTTGTATACTGACACTCTTGCAGGGCTAATTACAGCCACAATTTACGATCAGATACTGTCACTTTGTCGTGCAATGCAGTTTTGCACAATGTGATCTGAGCCCACACCCGACAAAACATCATCACTGAGTGGCAAGCAATCCAGCATTTATGTGCAAGGGTTGTATTAGCCTACAGAAAACTGGGCCCCCCGGTTTGTGATTCATGTCAGCGGGTGGGTTTTGGACAAAATGCATTCTGTTTCACTTGCAATTTTCTCAAGAATTGTGGAAAAACACACAGAGAATATTTCAGTTCTGTGGGTGGACACTCCACAACGAAGGCCTACATTTCCTGGCTGACAGTCCCCAGAGGTTTCAGTGGCCATCATGTGTTTCACAATGACATGGAACGGTCGCTTGACAAGCGTGTAAGGGGACATCCAGCCCTCTCACTTCTTATTCCTGATTCCTCATTTTCTCTGGACTCCACAAGCATCAGCTATTAGACTTGGCTGTGGGTATTATTAGACAAGGGTGAATCACAAGGCAAGCGGACATGCGCACACACACCCAGATGCACGCAAACGAACACACGCAACCGTTCACAGTGGAAAGTTACTTTTTTTCCCCTGTTTCGCCCTTTTTCTATTTAGCACAACAAGAATAATCTATCATCACGGTCAGTTTAACAGCTTTTAAATTTAACTTCTTTTTGAAACTCTTCATTGCTATACAAGCACAGAAACCCATAGATAACCATATAAGGTTGTGGTCCTCTATCCCACCAAAAAACCAAGTTCCTCTTTCTTAATGTATTGCTCAAGTCAGACAAGGATGACTCAGTGCGGACATTAATCATGTTTTTTTTTTGTTATCTTCACATCTCACTCTGCTAAGTCCGCCTGTCAGAGCCACAGTTATTTTTAAAAATCTGAGAACTTAAACTCTGGTTAGACTTCAAATGTTAAAAACAACCTCAGAGCATGTTGTCAATTTGACTTCAACAACATGCCTTTGAGAGGGGCTAAGACTGTTTGCGCAGTCCTTTTATTTACGTATATTAGCGCTCATTCTGCAGCTTGTCCATATTCTGCTTTTAAAGGACTAGAAAAGTCTTACTTTTTTAGGAATTGATCGAAACAAAGAATGTGGGAAACAGTGGTGGATAAGCTGGCCCACTGAAATGTTTTTACCTTTGAAAAACAAGTGTAAAGTCATTGCACACAAAAAGAAATAGGAAAAGAAAAGCATGTGTTTATGTTCAAGGTGTTTTATGGATTGTATGTCTCATAAGACTGATTTGTCATAAATAGTACGCATTACTCGTGAGACTGGCTTCTTCCACATTTTCTAATCCTACAGAATCAAAAGATGTAAGAATGAATCAATGATGCTGCATTGCATAAATCCTAAAGTTGGGGGGAATGAGGACTTCTTATAGTTTTTTAAAAGTAGTTTCCACATGCGTCCAGTCGTAAGTTAAAATCTTGTCGGCATACAATGGCCATTTTCTTGACTGTCAGGGCAAATGTCACACTGTAATTTAAAAAGTAAACTCCTGTCACATGCACCACCTGGTGGTCAGGCAGTTTATAAAGAGAACTTCTTGAACAGCTCCACTGAAGGAAAGATGAGGAAGTGGACCCTCTTACAGATCCATATATGGTAGAAACAACTCTAATGTGCACATTTAAAAATAAACGAAACACTAAAAAACATAAAGAAGACACCAAACCTCCGAAAGAAGTAACGCAATAAGTTAAGCCGCATTTTGTTTTAGCTACTGATTGAGCTGCATCCAGTTTTAACTATATATATTTCGTTACAGAGATGTAGCTCAGTGTCTCCCAAACTCAGGTCTGTCAGGTCTTCTTTCATACACTCACTTTTCTATTATCTTTGCCTTTTGTGTGTGATATTGTGAAGCCCAATTTTACCTCTTTAGTTCTCAGGCAGTTAACTGAATCACATATTATTTAAACATCATAGGGGAACTCTGTCTTTCAGGAGCTGCTGGCTACTGCAAAACTTCTGAAACTTGACCAGTTATTTTTTAAGAGGTCATAAAGCTAGAAAATTGCAAAGCATTGGTTTAATTGTTAACAATATATTTTATAATCTTCTCAAACTGATTTTAAGTTTTAATAATATCCAGAACAACAACAAGTAACTTATTCATTTGTGACCCACTGCAATTAAAAACTTTAGTTCCTCCCTTATTATAGTGGACGAAAGTAAAAACATAGGCCTACCCAAAGTTGCTGATAAGTCATGACCACCTAGATGTGTCCATGAACAAATAAAACAGGAACCCACACATTAAAATGTTCCTCTATTGCATTAATAGAAGCAGGAAACTGCACAGGGAACCTGTAATAGTGATAATAAGACCTGCTTGCCTACTTAGCTTTGATTTCATAATAAAACACATAATGGACATAAAGGTTAACAGTATACCACGTTCATTTTCTAAAACTTTTATTAACTGAATTTAAAGATAAAATTGTACCAGCTTTTAAATATGAAGACAAGCTAGAACTTAAGTGTTTTTGATTCCTGTAAATAAATACAACGAAAGCAGCAAAGGAGTAACTTGCTTGTAGTTTACACTCGCTTCCTTATTTATATTAAGTAACACTGTCTGCAATAAGACCTGCATTGTGTAATGACACTTACAGTCATACTGTATCTAACAGCAACAATAATGGGACCGATGAGGATGATAATGACAGTATGCATCTCTCTTTTTGACCATTATTCTATTTTGTTTTGGGGGTTTTTTCACACTCTGGCTTGTTTAGTTTTGCAGTGATATTAGGCCAAAAAATCCCTCAGATACTAAAAATATTCCACATGAAGGCAGTAAGATTAATCCATATATCTAATTATCGTAAGCCACAATGACTATATATATAGCTGTTTCTTCTACATTTTACACCTGTGATGGACTATACTGATGGTAGCCAAACTTTTCTTTATAGATAACATGAATTATCTGTTCTGTTATAGGCTAATTAAAATTATTATTATATATACTGTAACAGCCACTATGGTGTGGTGTCCCTTTAAGACACCCAAGTCGAGGGTTGATGGTGTCATCAGTGTGTGCCACTGGTCTCTCTGCTCTCTCTCTCTGTGATGGTGTGGACATGTGCTTGCACGCTAGTACATGAGGAGGGACGGATTTTATGTTTTACCTCTGCAGAAATGTTGGCCAATCAGAAGTCTAGAAGCCTCGGTGGGAAAAAGTAAACAAAGCTGGGGCATAGAAGCAGAACCGAGTCGTATGTGTGGACGGACAGTAACTGTGTGTAAATGTAAGCATTTAAACACTGCAGAGAGTAGAATTAACAGTAACAGTATAGTAGAAATTCATTTCACCGAAACAATAACGTGGCGCAGTGTGACGCATGCACCAGTTTATTGTATTTCCAGACTTGCTTTCGGCACAATTTACAGTGCACGCTACTCTGTTTTTTGTCAGACTTGAAATAGCCGAAATACCTTCACACTACGGAACTTCTATGGCTCTTCCGTTCGACAATCTCTCCGGCATTGGAACCATTATCTGTTTTCTCTTCGGTCACGCTCGGATGATTTTTCTAGTCGGCACACTCATTTCCTCCATTACACGTTGGCTCCATTACCCGCTGGCTGCTTCCCAAACAAACACACGTGCGGCTTGGCACTTGTGCTGTACGTAACAA